>NW_017971512.1:185753-380783 GCF_001883845.1 Diplodia corticola
GAGGGGAGGGGAGGGGAGGGGGTGGAAAAGCGGTTGTTTTGTTGGATCGATGGACGGATGGACGGACGGGCGGACGGGCGGGCGGATTACGTCTGCTTGGGGGGTCATGAGGAGGTAGGTGTCGTGTTCGATCTTGTGCAGATTTCTAAGACTCGTTGCGGCATTTGATTGTATCACGTGAGGTCTTGTCCTGCTGGCATGTTGGAGGCTATTGGTGCCTTCTGTCTATTATAAAAGAAAAGATGGACTGTCAATTTCTAGGGCCGCAAGTTCCACAAGGAATGCACATTCCCCATTATGGTAACTCACGTAAATCGAGCCATCCACTTACTTTTGTCGCCGTCTTTGCCTGCGTATCTGCGGCAGCTACCGAGAACACTCGTAACAACATCATCTCCGCTGCTCACCGTCGTCGCTTGATGCGGCAGACCCGCATCTTGCTGAGGTGCAGCTCAGCAGCATTACGCGAGTCCGCTGGAGCGCTCCACAAGCAACATGCAACTGTGTCTCGGTTGACGCTCATTGGGTGTAAGATGTGCTGTGCACATGCGACGAGGAAGGAGCAAGTCGTACGAATTGGATGGTTTGGGTAATCATCCAGATCTTGGTGTGTGATAATCTTTTCGGCGCTCTCGGGTCAAGCGTCTTTTATGGACGCTGTTCAGGAAGAGGCGATGAGCAAGTACCACGCGGTGAGGTCCATGCGGCGGTGTGTGTGCGTGATCTGCTGCTTTGGTGGGACTGGTCGCAGGCGATTGTGGGGAAGCGTGTAGCGGGGATTTAAAGCGCCTTGTTTGGGCTTGCGAGACTCTTCTCCATTGGCACGTCATTGTGTTTCTTGAGCTTCGAAACTACGCGCTAGCTTGCATCACTTGTGGGAGGATGTATTGCGAACGGGAAACTCTTTTTGCTTTGGGGATTTCCATATCTCTTTCCTGCGACACATCAAGGCTATGGAGTGATTTCCAGTGTGCATGTCTTTTGTTGCAGAGCCGCATCGCGTTTATCCGCTGCGGACACTCATCAACAACTTTCAAGGAGCATCGCCCGACAGGGGCTCCGTAAGACGTGCGGCAGCCGACAGTGGAACTCTCCATGGACCAACGCCAGTGAAGCGCTCGTGAATTTATTGGATCCGGGATGCAGAACAGTTCCCAGCGAGTTAGCGTGGCAATATTCAAGCATACACTCCTTGAAACAACATATAGAAAAGAGACCTGTGATATCCGCTTTGATGAAGTCACTGAGTTGTTGTACATACTATCTTGCAACCGCACGTGCCGAATTCAAACCACTACCCCCAGAGCTTGAGTCACACGGGCTGATAATTTTGCCGGGCTCCAGCTGCCACTCGCGTTCATGTTTCACCCTTCCACTTAATATAAATACTTCCCGTTTCCTCGATTTACTCCTATTTGACTCTTTGCTTCTGCTCTTGTATCTCAACCTTGAGTCAAGTACTCCAAAAATTACCAACCACGGGTTCACTGGTGCTTCCGGTCCTGTTTTGTTTTGCTATGTGCACTGGAAAAATGTCTCGCATCAATCAAGTGCACCAGGCATTGGGAGACATTTCGAGCATCATGAATATCTGCTAAGCATCATTATCTAGCGTTTGTGCTGAAGGTTATCATGCTAATGCATCGTCGGTCTGCGTCTGTTTTCTTTCGCTTTAGGGCTTTACATTTTTCGTCCCTTTCTATTTCATTCCGGCTATGACCACAACAGCTCGCGTGGATCTTCGAGGATTACGCCTACATTAATTGGCTGCCGTCTAGGCCAACACCATCTACACTATCGGTTTTAAACTTTGTTTCGTCCAAGATGAATATAGTAGAAGTGTGCCTTGCCTATCCAGTATCCTAGACCGAGGATAGTCCTACATCCTTTGCGGAATTTATTTTTAGACGGTCATTAGGTCGGTCTTGCCAACCAAGTACTGAAGGACAAGCTTATGCTTCCAGTCGGAAGTTTCTGACCTACATCGAATTAGAACCCCAAGGAAAGCCATTCTTTAGAGAACCATGGCCATGAAAGTATCGTCCGCATCCCAGTCAACAACGGGACTGATGTCAATGTTAAAGGCGGTCTCTATCGGACCGCTCTGGAGGCTGCTTGTGAACTCGGCGATCCGGGAATTGTCAGACACCTTTGAACCATGGAGCTGGTTTGAACCTTGGTAACGGAAGATGGCGTCCCACCTTAATAGTCAAAATCTGCGAGGGGCTTTCTCGTTCTAGCTGAGACCCGAAGGAGATTGTTCGGCTTCTTCCCGACAATTGCGTTCCCACCGATGCTCAATGTTATAGCGGCAAGACCGCCCTGGGACGAATCATAAGTCACAGTACAGGAGAAGAAGGTTGAGGAGCTACAGGAGCGGCACAGAAGGTGACAAACGATTTGGGCCCGCCAAAGACACTGCATTATTCTCACGCAGAATCTTAAACCTGATACATTGATGCATTCATTATCTCTATCTCAGTCGGTGCGGTTCATCAGGGCATCCACCAGCACGTCCACCCCTCAGACAATAAGGGTAGTTGAAGTATGAACTCTGACGCAGATGCGCGGAGCTTCCGTGCTTCTCTTGACAGGACTTACCAATCCATGACTACGGTCAACCTTCTCCATTTGTCAGAGGTCTCCATCACCATACAGAGATCTTGCAGAGCAGCCATGATCAGTATTGTTGGGGCACAGCGGCTGATGTGCAACAGGCGCGGGGTCACCCCACAAGAGACGCAGCATCGAAGTGAAGGCTTTGTCGTTGAAGATGTCTTCCCGAGGACAGCCATAAGCGCCGCTTAAGTGTGCCTCGCAAAGCCGACACAGTCAATTGTGCACCAAGTTGTGTACGAACAGTCAGAGGGTTGTGCTGTGCGAGCGACTCCACAGAAACGCCTGTTCTCTTCCGCATCAGTGTCTGGAAACTGGTCGCGGGTCCGAGAGTTGGCTATCGATAGAAAGTAATCAGAGAGCCTACTATTGTCCGGTTCGTGGCCGCACCTTTTCGACCGCAGTGGGAGATTTCCGTTCTCCACGTGGAGGCGAGATCTCTCACCACCAGTTCCTTGGTGTGTTGTACGGCATCAAAATGCCCCTAAAAAGTCTGACCATCAACAGCTCTCGACACTGACGAGCATCACCAGATATGGTGCGATGATGTATCACTTAAGTGTTCGTGGATATCTCGGTCCCGGATTGACCACACCACGAAGAAGCAAGTAGACGTTGGGTGTTGGTAATTGGTATTCTACTACACCAGTCCGAAGACGGTAGAGCGCGAAGAATCACTGCCACAATCCCTAATCCTGTCAGCAACAGACGTCGACAAATTCCAGCCCCCGCCACGTGGGCGTGGTGCAAAGACGCGCACAAGCACAAGCACAGCCAGCCAGCCACAGCCACGTCCATCCGCTGCTGACACACACGCAACCGCCCTCAGCCACCACCACCACCACCACCACCAACCAGGCCATCCTCACCCACCAATCTCCTCACCATTCTATCAATCACACCAACCACACCACATCCACGACCCGAAACCCCACTCGCCAGGCGTGAGCGGCCAACGCGCGCGCGCGGGCACACTCCCCACAGCCATCACAGCCATCCACCCAGCCACGGGCATCCAAAAAAAACACAAGAACAAAAACAAAAACAAACACCCGTCCTCTGGCCAAAGCGTCTCGCGCGTCCTGCCAGAAACCGACGCATCCATCACTCCCCTCTGTCGTGCATAAGCACTACGCCCAACATACCTCGGGCGCAGCCGAAACCGGGGGGGAGCCCACAAGTCCAGCACGACACGACACGATCGGCCAGGAGAAAAAGGCAAAAAACCTGGCACGGAAGCGTCGGGATCCCGGCATGGAAGGCCGGATGGAAGGCGTGGAAGGCGTGGAAGGTTTCCAGAAGGCGAAAAATCTGCCTTCTGGAAGGATGCAGGAGGCCAACCGGTGAGGGGTGTCTCCGCAAAAAAAAAAAGGCGTGATGGTGTGTGTGTGGAGCAAGCTAAAAACAAATACGTACCGACCGAGCACGTACGAAATGGCGGTCTGTGTCGCCGTTGGTTGACCGGTCTATCCACCCCCCCTCCTCCACCAACCACGACGCCGTTCCCGCATGTTTGGCGCTCGTGCGCGCGCGGCGGAAGGGCAGTGAGAAAAGTGGTGGTGTTCCGTGCGTTGGGTAGTGCATAACCTTGATTTTTTTCTTTCGATTCCTCGTTCACGCGCGCTGCCGCAGCAGCGGTCCCTGTGGGGCGCGATGAGTTGTTTGGTAGGTGGTGGAGTTCATCCTCTTTCCCTCCCCTGGCGTGTGGGCCGTGTGATTCGTCGGTCGCGACGGGCGCTACTGCAAGAATACGGAGGGGAGGGGATGATGATGGGGCGGGGCGAGTAGTAGTCGTGCACAACTGCTGTGTATAAACTGTACCTAGAGACGACGAACCCCCCCGTTCCTCCCTGCATGATAAGCAAAAAAGCAAGGCGAAGAATCGTGCGAGCGGGTCTAAAGGGTGCTGTGCGATGACGTCGGCGGGGCCCGTTGCTGGAATCCACAAGTGGTGACGACCGGCCGTTGTTGTCAGAACACTTTGGTCTCATCGTACCATGTTGAGAGAGCGAGAGGGCGAGAGCGAGAGAGTGGCCCACCCCCTGGACGATGAGAGAGGTTCGGGGACGGTGCGTTCGTCCCTGGACGGTGCCTGGCGATCCCGCCCGCATCGGCCACCGCACACTGGCACCCGGCCAAAAAGATGAACCGCCGCGGGGTAAGGGCGTGCCCGGCGAGAGCCCAAGTCACGCCGCCGGGTGTCAAGACGAACGGCTGTGACGGGCGCTGCCCATTCTCATTGGGCCGCCAGCCCTATGTCATCCGGGCATTCAAACGTCGCGATAAACGTTTTGTCAGGCGCGAAGACCGGGACCCCCAGGCGTCCAGGATCAGATGCGGAAGATGAAATGGACGCCAAAGGAAGAGAAAGAAGGGAAAAAACATGGCAGCCCAACGACTGGCGCTTGCAAGCCTCATTTGCCGTGACGAGACCAGAAGAAGCGGGCTGCACAGTGCGGCCAATAGTTCGTTCTTTCTCTACCCGTCCATGGGCCGGCCTGGGGATCCAGCGCCGGTTTAGTGCTGTCGTGGTCGGGCTGGCAGTTGGAGCAGGTACCGGCGGGGATTTAATTTTTCTTTAGGGTTGCCGACCACGTTGTTCTTGTGGCGCAAGGCACACATGGCGTGCCGCACAGACCCGGCACTGGGAAGAGGGTGCCCCGTACGTCAGTTGGAGGGCCGTTTCGTTCAATTCCGTTGGCCGTGGCCATGTGTCCGTGGGGAAGCTTATCGCGAATTGCAGCGCCAAGTGCGGTAGGGCCTGCGCAGGGGAGATGGGATTGGAGAAGAGGAAGACGTTATGAGACACGGGAAGGCGACGGGCAGTAGCGTGAACGATGGTCGTCTCGTGGCATCAGGCAAGGAATGAGATTAGCTCCGGCGAGATTCGAACATGGCGGTCAGTCATGGCGCCAGTGGGAAGAAAGGCCGGGTTGCGGCATGTGAAATGTATAGATGTATAGGCGAGTGTAGCGAATAGGACGAGCACTTGGCCGCAGATCAGGGACGGACGGGGGCAACTTTGGCGACCATTTTCCGCATCAGCTGGGGTAATGCACCCCGCGAAAAGGAATTCCGCGTGGAGAAGGAACGCAGCACGCAGCCGGCGAGGAGCAGAAGAGCACAGGATGCTGCAGCAGCTTTGGTTCTCGCGTGGTGGTGACGTTGTCTCGCGTGTTATGCAAGGAAGATGCTGAAGACGCCATGATGAAGCTGTCGATGTGCGATTTGAAATTCCTGACCGCGGATCCGATGACGGCGTCTTTGACTCACGAGGCTGCAGACGGACGGGCAGTGAATATTTCCAGCGAAGAATCTGGAGGCGCATCACGGCGGTCAGCTGGCCGGAGACGGGGTGGGCGTGGAGAGGCGCGGAATGCGCAGCTTGCGCCTGCGACCCGCGTCGGCGTCCGGTCAGCCCGCGTCGCGCACGTCTTCCAGCACCCGTCCGTCCCGCATGCATCGCGACTCGACGCCACAGGTGTCGCGGCACGTCCGGCATCTTCGGCGAGCCAGGCAGGTGAGGATGACGAGGCAACGGCCGGCCGAGCGTGCACCCTCCGCGCGTTCCACAGCACGGCGCAATGCGCAATGCGCAACAAGAGGGCCAGGCAGCAGGATTCCGTTCTGGGTTGTAGGTCGGTCGGCGTCGAGGTCCCGTGGTCCGGCAACGCGGAGGGACAGACATTCCGGCGACGGCCAAAGCGGGCAGCGTGACCAGCCCCAATCTCCGTACACACCCGAACACAGCCAGATCATGCACGGCATGCACAAGCTGCCGCCTCCGGCCTGCTTTTTTCCTGCGCTTCCGCCGCTGCTCTCCCGCCGCCTTAGCCCTCCGTCTCATGCGCCGTGTCCATCCGCGTCAACCACCCCCAACCGGTCCGCGACTGGCGCTCAACCCACACGCGCAGCTGCCGCCCATGGCGACGGGTGCACCTGAGCAGCCTCAACACCACCTCAGACGCTCCCCAACCACCCATCGTGCAGATTACTAGCAATGAGTAAACCCGCCATCATCCCTCCAACCCCTCATCCCCCCCACTCCCACCCCTCCTCGCCGCCATCAGCTGAGGCTCAAATCCCCATGTATGTAGCTCCCCCCGCCCAATCACCATCCACCACCCCCTCCTCCGCCAGTCGCAGCAGGTGAAGCGACACCAGCAGCCTGCCAGCGAGCAGCCCTGTCCCCCCGCAAGCACGGACCATTCCAACCCCACAGAGCGCCAAGTGCGGCGGCGGCCCCCATCTCTTCACACACCGCAAAGTGCCACACGCTCCCTCCTCCTAGCTGTACACAGGGCGCGCTAACCCTACTTCACCACACCCCCCCATCCGGCAGTCCCCTTTCCGGCAATCCGCCATCTCGGGGCCGGGGTGGTTGGCCGGGGTGGAAAGAGTGCCTGCTACTACGGACGTTTTTCTTCTACCTAGGTAGACACTACTACTGCCACTCCGAGAAGGACCGGCATGCATGCGCACTACTGCAGGACATATGGTTAGCAAAACCGCCGCGGGGACCGCCACCACCACCAGCAGCAGCGATTGCGCGACACCGCTTCGATAAGTGCAGATGTGATGGCAGGCTGGCGTCTTTCTCGTCAACCGGTCGGTCGGTCGATCACCGGCGGACTTGCAATTGCCTGCAGTAGTAGTAGGTACCTAGGCGAAAGCCCTTTGGTGGTGGTGGTGGCGGTTTTGTGCCCGTGATAGGCAGTACTACGGTACGGTACGGACGGACGGGAATGGTTGCCCTCCCTCTACTACCTAGGTAGGTCTGGGCTTTTTTTGCTGGGCCGAACCGGGCCCCGCGTCCGCCATCATGTCACACAGAAGCCGACGAGAAGCAGACAGGAGGATGGATGGTCGCCGGTTGCGGAAGGCGGACGGAGGGGGGCAAGACGACGAAACGCTACGGCGGGCGAGGGCAGGAGCGAGAAACCGCAGAGCAACGAACGAGAGTGTGCGTGATGATTGAATCCGTGGTTCACGTGGCGCGGCAGTTTGTCGCTTTCTCTTCGCGAAATGGGTCCCTCCGTTTCAAGCCAATGCAAGGCGGATTTCTCCCCCCTTCGGCCAGCTGGCCAGCTACTTTCTCTGCCCGTCCCGCCCGCGCCAGGAGCGGCAACAGCCAGCTGCGATGGGAGACGAGAGGAGGGAGGGGGAGAGAGAGCATCGGGGCGATTGCATACCTGCTAGTGAGGCGCAGCTCTTTTTCTTTGCGCCTGTTGCGCGGCCCCCGGGGGGTGCGGCGGTGCGGTGGTTGGCGATGATGAGTCTTGACGCCTGACGGCTGGGGGCTGGCGCGGCGCTGCGATCTCCGACCAATGAGACGGCGTTTTTCTGCCGGCAGTTTCGCACGCAGGCAGCCAGACACGCGGAGCAAAAGACGAGACGAACAAGCAAGCAATCGAGAAACACCCATGGCTGCAGGCCATCGTCACCATGAGGGAGGAGATGCGGTCACTGTCCCTTTGACTTTCCTTTTCTCATTCGCCGCACCTGCCTTCTTTCTTTGCTGCTGCCAGGTTTCGTTCTTTTCCTTTTGCTTTTTTGTTGCTTTGGGCCTTGTTTCCCCTTGTTGCCCGGACAGCCGGCCAGCCAGCCAGGGCTCCTTGCGTGGCTGTCGCACACGTGTGCCTTGCTCGCTCTCGCTCAGTCAGTCATGAACTCAGCCCGACGGGCTTTCGCGTCCACCTGAGGCGCACGCAGAAAAAAAACCTTGCACACCTCAAACAACGATGACGAACACGACCCGCGGCCGACGGTTTGGGCAGTACGTAGATCCCGTCCGCGTTCCAGGAGCGCGCTTCGTATACGTCATGGCAGACGCGCACACGAGGTTCTCGGCTCGCTATGATGATCAAAGCATGCAAAAAAAAGAGGACACCTTTTTTTTTTTTTCTCGCTCGCCTCTCGTAAAATATCGTCATCGCTCTGATGTGACTCTCGGACTGTCGCGGATGGGATTGGGCGCGAGCTGTGATGGCACTGTGGCGTCGGATCCAGGGTTCATCGCAAAGTTAGGTTCGGGCGGCGCGTCCGGGCTCTCGGGCCTTCGGCCATCCGGCCGGCGCGAGAAGAAGAGCGAGAGACGTCGTCGACATGTGCTTTTTTGGTTCCGCGACCCCAGATCCGACGCGGCGGCCCTAGCGCGGATACAGCGGCCCATCGCTTTCTTTTGTTCGCTTCCTCCAACCATGGATGATGATGAGCGTCGCTGTGTCATCAACACCCATGGCGGGATGGTGCCGTGTGTCATCAGCGACCGCCCATTATTGTAGCTGTTCTCTCCCTCGCTCGCCTGTCCTGGCGTCGACGAGGCAAAAACGCACATCCGCGGACGGTGGCCGGTGATTGTCCGGACGTAACATGGGATCTACACTCGCCATGCTGATGGTAATGATCATGTCCGCCACACCTTATTACTTTCGCGAACTTATTACTACTATCCGTATCCTGAAGGAAGGTGCCAGCGGGCTTGGCACCGCGGGCGGGCAACGCAAAGCCCGCAGCACCGACGGACACACCACCGCTACTATCGTGAAATTGCGAGAAAAAGAAGGGTCTCCAAATCCCTCTGTCTATCTCTTCGCGCACGACCCACCCCCCGTTAGCTGTCAAACAGTTGCCGGAAGACCCTCGGTCGCCACTGCTTAACTGCTTAGCTGCAAATCACCTAGTACAACACATCGGGTATTCCATCGGCGGGGCAAATCATCTCCATCCATAATTTTCCGGTGGAGAGAGAGTGTATGTGTGGAAGCGCCGGAAATAACATCTCTTCCCTCTCCAAATGATTGGGGGCCGGAGACTGCTACCCAATAGGCACCGGGGCGATGTCAAGTGGTGAGGAAAGCAAAGGGTGCCAAAGAATATTTATGGGTCTGCGAAGGAGGCTCTGCCTGCAGTAGCTTCTGTTTGACCTGCATGCATGCAGGTGTGTTGCTAGCCGCGGCAAAATTCATGTCAGTCGCGTCTGACGCGCGCTGTTCGGCTGAAGAAAAAAGTCGGTCGGCCGATGGCATGATGTTTTTTTTTTCTTTCCCTTTCTCCGCCTTGCGACGGAGGCAGACGGAGACGGCAGAAGAGTCTCTTTTCTGTCGACGAGGCCGGCCGGTTGCATTGAGAACGATGCCGGATGGGGAAGGACGGTGAGGGGCTGCTCGTGCAAGAAGGTTAGTGCTACGCCGTGGACGAAGAAGACGAAGCGAATGCCCGCCTGCCGCTCCTTGTTGCCGTGGAAATGTACAGTGTGCTGCAGAATAATGGTCACGATAGATCAGTCACTGGTGTTGTGAACGCCCCTGGAATCCTTAACTCCGTCGTCGCCGTAGCTCCGGCCGTACATGCCCAAGGCTCCTCCCCATCCGCTTCATCAAAAGCCAACAGCTTTCCCCCCATTATGTCCGTCTCTAATCGCCGTTCAGCCAGTCGAGAGGATCGTCTCCGCTCCCTGCACGTCAGAGAAAAACTCATTTTTTCGTGTGGAGTCTGGAATCGCAAATGATGAGGCGCAAGTGATCACGCCGGCGGGCAAAGGAAAAATTGCAACGCGTGGTATCCACTCAAATCACGGTGCTAGCATCACAAATCCACGGAGACTCGACCGTAGCACGATGCATCATATTTACTAACCGAGTCGGCAAAGTGTCATGTACACCGTGACTCTGCGACTCGACGAGACGCCCTGAGGCATGGAAAAACTCCTCATCGTCCACGTCGTGAGCTCTTTTCCTCAAACGCCGTCCCCGAGACCGCCCCGCGCCGGCGGCGCCGATCTCGGGAGGGGTGATGAGTGGGAGGGACAGGGAAGCACAAAGGGCAACTTTTGCGGCAAAGCGAGACAAAGAACCGAGCGAATGACCTGGAAGTGTCTCTGCTTGGCCTCCTCCTCCTACCTCCCCCGCGTGCAATCATCGTCATCTGCATGCCGGGTTTTGTAATCCGGCCTTTGTCTCGCACAATAATGCGCGTGCCGCGCGCTACACGTGTTTCTCTCCATCACAGACAGGAAAAAAAGACCTGGGCCCAGGCCTATTCTCTCTCTCTCTCCCTCCCCTTTCCCCGCGAAATGTCTCGACCGATCGCGAATAATAGCGAAACCAGCGTTTCCGTTGGTCGGTCACCACTCCGCCGTCTTCCGAGGGTCATTCTTGGTAAGCGGTATGTGGGAAATAAGTCACCGGATTTCCGTCTCGCTCCCACACACGCACACACGCGCGCGCGCACCTGCATTCGACCTGCATAACGCCGGTGTGTGTGGGAAGAATCCCTCTAACTACTCCGTGCTTAGGCGGACGAAACAGCAGCCTCGGAATGGAACGGAGCGGGTGGCTGCCTAGTAGGTAGTAGTAGTAGTGCATATGGAAGGATGATGATTAGTAGATGAACGGTGAAGGGGGACCAGCAGCAGCAGCGGCACCGCACCGCACCGCACCGGCATCGCGGGCATCCCTCGGTCAGCCATCCATCGGCAAGAGCGACGGGGGGGAAGGGTGGGCGGACGGGCGGACGGCCGGCCGGCCTGCTGCATCGCATCGCATCATCGCATCACCGCCAAAAAGGCGAAACAACAGTCATCAAGGCGTGCATGCGATGCGATGCCTCATGCAGGGCACGACGCAGGGCGATTTGATGGATGGATGGGAAGTGAGGCAGACAACAACAGGCAACCAGCACCGCCCGAAGCGGGGGGGCGTGGCGTCCAGTCCGGCGCTGTTCGCTTGCGCTGTTTGGCGAGTAATGCGACACGACAAGCGCGCGAAGAAGGCGCGAGAAACGCCCGCCGTCCGGCGTCCGGCGTCCGTCGTCGTCGGCGTCCGCGTCCCCGCTTCGCGAGATGGGAGAGACGGGGAGTAGTAGTGGGAGAAATTGATTGCGGATGAGTAGTGCGTGTGTGTTGTCTTGGTCAGCTGGTCGCTTTTTTCTCATCCTTTGTTCCAGTGCCCGCCGACACCGCCCCTTCCGTTTCGGAAATGCTATCGTAGCGCGCCAGCCAAGCGGCTTGCGCGCTTCTTTTGCTCTTTTTACCGATCGTGTACAGCGTTGTCGCTGCATGTGCGTGGGGCCGCGGTTGGGGGGGCCCTTTTTTTTCGACCCTTCGGCAAGTAGTCAGCTGCGCTGGCAGCTGCAGGTAGAGTAGGGCCCCCATCACATGCTTGGCTTGGGGGGTCCGGTCTTGTACGACTTCTTGTGCGTTGACCGGATGGGGGAATAAGCTGCGATTCGATGCCATGCGATGCGATTGCGATGCGATGCATGTTAGTCACCGTGTGAGCCATGGCAAAAAGGAACAAAGCACGAGTGATGATTGGTTTTGTTTTGTGTGATTGTTTGTCATTTCTTTGTAGATAGATGGTAGGTGGGGATTGGTTGCTAGCTAAACTTGCTCCGGGCCTCGACCGTCGACTGTCTTAGCAGGAGGGAGAGCCACTGTGAGCGGCGGTACAGGAAAAAGCAGAGTGGAAACATGACCCTGCGCGGAATTCATCGTCGCGCATTTCTGAACATCCCGCCAAATATGAAAATGCTTTGTAACAGGAAAATAGGTATCAAGGACGAACACCCGAACGCCATGCTGATGATTAAACGCTTCGCTCATGAGGCCATAAACAGATACAGGAAGAAGGCAAGGAACACTGAGGGTTGCTCAATACGAGGTGATGAGCGGTGCGTTTCGTCGTTCTAGAAAGTAGCTTTCTTGTAGGAAGGCTGCTTGGTCGGGTGTTGTTGGCACTTGTGATTCCTTGCTGTCGAGGTATGCTGTTGTTGCCATGGCCTGCCTCTCCTTTTCGCTATACTCGAGAGTAGGCTGAGGCGGTGTTGTTGGCGTGGCGTCGTCGTCTGAGTCCGAGTCCTCCTCGTGCACGAGCTCGGGAGGCGTTTGTTGCGATGGCGAGCGGACAAGAGCGTGCTCGTCGTCAAACTCCTCGTCCTCGTAGTACTCGTCCTCCTCATCCTCGTCCTCCTCGTCGTCATCCTCAAGCTCGGTGGTGGTGATGCGCACGGGCGGCGAGGTGATGCGCCTGAGCGGCGGGATCATGTCGAAGTCCTCGGCGTCCTCGTCGTAGTCGGAGTCGGACTCGCTGTCGGAGAGGAGGTCGTCGTCCTCCTCATCCTCGTCCTCGTCGTCCTCCATGACCTCCTCGTCGATGGTGTCGGCCCACTGGATGTGCCTCTCGGCACGGGCGGCCTTGTTGACCGTCTTGTTGAACCAGGCCTCCTGCTCGCGCTCGGCGTCGGCGAGCTCGAGCATCAGCGAGTCAAGAAGGTTGGCGTGGCCGACCAGCAGCCTCAGGTCGTGGTCGCTCTTCTGGGCCTCGTGGGTGAGCTTGGTGCGGGCCGAGGCGGCGATGTAGTAGGTTTGCGAGAGAGACATCTTCTGCTTCTTGGCCGGCGGGGCGGCAGTGGGGAAGTAGGAGCGGGTGGTCTCAGCCGAAAAGGGCTCGAAGTGTGATTGGAGTCGTAGATGCGAAGGCATGGTGAAGATGTGCGAGCGGCTTTATGGTGAAATAGTGCAGTGTGCCTGGAGGGGTGAGTCAATAAAGGCGCGAAACTCGGAGCGGTTATGACTGGAACGTACGTATTGGGATGCAGACCGCGGGCGGTGAGCAGGGCGGGCAGAAGGGCCGAGCAGCAAGGGTGTGCGGGACAGGCGTTGTGGGCGGAGAAGGCGAAGCGAGGCGGAGAGCGTGCCGCGATGGAGATGGTTGTTCTCGGTGATCGAAGTCGATGTTGAGTGTTGTGGTTTGTGGTGGACAGAGAGGGGCGGGTCTGGCGGTATACTTATGCCATGCCTCAGATTCCCAGACAGCGTAGATGACCCCGGCGTTACCGTCGTGCGTGCGTGCTCACCGCCGCGAGGCTGATGATTGTCTCCGGGCCCGAGCTGCAAAGGCCGGCCCATCCATGCAAGCGCACTTATGCGCAGATCGCCGGCTTACACAACACCCCGGCGCGCGCCTGCGGTGCCCGCGCTGCCCGCCCGCCCTCGGCCGCAGCCCGGCTTGTCGCGCTCGTCGCCCGAGAAGCCAGCGCACCGCTCGGAGCCATTGTCTGCAAACGCTCCGCACCACTCGCCGCGCGGTTTCAGCAGGAAACAAAACAGCTGCCCGGCTGCCCTCAAACAGCCCCCACGGGCCACTCTCATCTCTCTCATCTCTGCAGTGTCTGGCGGCGTGCGCCGCGAACTCCGTGCCCGCGTGCCCGCGTGCCTCCTTGCGCAGGCCCTTAGATGAGCAGCGGCAGGGTTGGCGCCTAGTTTGTCAGCTCTCAAGCCACAGCCCAGCGCATTCCTCCGCCCTTTCTCCAGGCACCGAGAGATGCCCTGCCAAGCCAGTCGGCCGCTCCATCTCCCGGCGGTGCGTTGCGCGGTCCGCTTGCAGGGTCGCAGCGTCAACCACTGCGCATCATCCGTCACCGTCGTTGAGTCACGCTGAATGGATGCCGCGGACGACGGAATTCGGAGTTAGCCTGGGTGCTGGCCGCTTGCTGCCTGGGGCCAGTGTGCCAGCCGATCATCCGGAAGCTGCTGTGGCTCATCTCATGTGGTTTGCACGGCTGTTCCCTGATCCGGCGCAGAACGCGAGCCCGAGGGCTGCCGCAGTGCCGCTGCCGCCCCGCAGTCGATCGACCGGGCCTTGGCGCTTCGTACGACCAAGGGCTCTCTCTCTCGTCTGTCCGCAACTGCACGCATCTCGTACCTCGCATTGCCAATAAATGACCATCTGCCCGTTCCGGCGCGCTCGCATACCGCGGTTGCGCACTTCCACTTTGCGCCTCGCACTTGGCCGCGCCAGCCCGCACGCGCGCATGCCATGGCCGCAATGGCGCAATCGTGCCAGACAGTAATCACGATGGTGTTTACAGCATGTCGCCAGCGGGCGTGGTGCTGGTCGGCGATTAGTTATTTGCGAGCGGACTGCGTCATGGCCCGGGCTCGAACGGGCGGGCTTATCCAGTAAACTCCAGGATGCTGACCACATTGCCGGCTCGTAGGGCTGGCTCACACATGCGCCATGGCAGCCCTCGGTGCGGTCGCTGCTGACAAAAAGCAGCGGGTGCCCACACATAAGCTTGCAGCAAGCGCCTGTTTGAGCAAGAGCCCGTCATGGATGATTAATTCCTGCTAACAAATTATTATTGTCAGAATGACTCTTTCCAGAAGCGAAGGCGCGCAGCGCCGGGCCACGCGCTGTAACCCTTCGCAACCCGCGTGTCCAAATATGGCCACGGCGGTGCCTGTTCGTGCGACGGGCCTCCGCATATGCACGCAATACCGCTGGGGAAGGGCCATGCGGTGAGGTGCTGCCGCCCTCTGCCCTCTGCCCTGCGTACAAGAAATACCAGCGTAGGCATCTGCCGCAGCGCCCAAGTCGCACCGCCCCTTCAGTCGGCAACCCCGACGTCGGTCGTCTCCCGCGCCGCGGATTCGCTTCGCAGCGCCCTCGGTTCCGTCACGACTCCAAGCCCGTTGCAGCCATGCCACGATGCCGCGATGCAACCCGTAAGCCTCGCAGCGCCCCGATGAGGCGACAAGGCGCGGCTGTGGCCCAACCCAAACCGCCCCTGTGTTGGTTTGGTCCAAAGCTGTGGCTGGCGCAGCACTCGGTGCCCGCGGGCTGCGTGCGTCTGGCGCAGGGCGACGAAACAGCAAACGAAAGCGAGCGCCGTCCAGCTCACCGCTCGGGCGCTGCGCCGGCCCATGTGCATGCCGCCGTGGCATCGCATCGCGGACGGTACCTGATCTCACGACGCGATCTGGCGAGCCGAACCATCGCTCTGAGCCTTTCTTTTTCGGGCTCCTTTTTTTAAACCCAGAGCCCAAACAAGCAAACAAGCGCCCGTCGCGCGGCTGCCACGGACCAGGCGGTGGAGCGAGCGACTTGAGCCTCAACCCCATCAGCGCCAAGCCGCGACGCCCGCCGCCCATTTCATTTTTCTTCTGCTCGCTTTAATGAGGGCCCGCCCGCTAGCTCTGCGGCTTGATTTCTTGTTTGATTGCCAGCTCAGCTTCGGGCTGCGGTCAGGTGGGAAGTTTTTGCGGCTCTCCTTTTTCGCTCGGGAAGCGCGCATCGCCGCGGCGGGAACCTGTGCGCTGGCAGTTCGTCGCCATGGTCGCGTCGCCGCACCAGGGGAAGCCGCGTTATGCAACTCGAGCGGTCCACTTGTGCGCTCGCCCGCCTGCCCGCGGGGTGTGTTCGGGAGGGCAGCAGGGAGCGCGCCGGCCAGATCAGCAATTGTCCTCGACAGCACAAGGGAGATCTGCCGGAGCGGTGTGGTGTTTGCGCGTTTCAGTCCGGGGGCGGGAAGGCGGTTGGTACGACTGCGGTGGTGCTTCGACGTGGCACTGTGGAGACACCGGTCAGAATCCCCCATCCTTCTTCACGCAGAAGAGACAGGCGGTATAGCCGCCACTGCGGTATCCCGCGACGACTGAGCCTCGTGCCTTGCCTCCTGAAGCCTGCAGCCGCGTCCCTTGATGCCGACTCGATAGGCCCGCCGTGCCTCTTACTTAGCGGTGCAACCTCGCTGCAGCCGTTTGCCCTGTCGCCCTGCCGCCCTGCCGCCCGCGTGTTTCGGCTCTCGCTACACCCACAACGCTTCCAAAATTGCCGGGCACTCACGCACTCACCCCGCCCAAACATCGTCGACATCAGTGTGCCGACCCGCGCGACAGTGTTTGGGGAGCCAAATCGCAGGATGGGCCGGTCATGCGCCCCGCAATCCGCCAACGAGAAGATCCTCCGCGCTGCTTCGCCATCCGCGGCCTGAAAACAATTCAATCTCTCTCTCACCTCAGCCTCGCGGGCTGCCTTGTGGCAGTGTTTCTGCTTCGCTGCCCGCGCTGCGGTATCGACGCCTTAGCGAGATTCAACGGGCCTCGTCCGACGGGCCTCTTTCATGCGCGTTACGGACTGCCAGGTTGTTCTCCCGCTCGGCTGACGACACCGGAGAATCTTCGATCGCGTCCTTCATATATCAGAATCCAGTCTGTTTCCGTGATTGTTTGGAAACCTTGCTATGCATATGCGATGGCACTCTCCGTCACGCCGCGGAGAAAGTTTGAAAAACGAAACCCTTCCAGCCTCGACGTGTTCTCCCGCCAATCTCTGAGGACCTCTGCCGGCAAACTTCGTCGGCGTCGTTGCTCATGCGAGACCTTGGACGATCCCATGCTGGACGCTCCGAGAAAGAGGTCGACCCTCATGCTGCTTGAATCCCCCACCCCTTTCCTGACCATTTCCTCTCCGCCCGAGTGGCTGCAACCACAGCAACGTGATTGCTGCATCCCAACTAACCCGCCTAGTGCCCAGAGCGAACGCGACGCCTCGATACGGTTCTGAGACAGCAGCCCGTCCACGGCCACCAACGCCTGATGTCCTGGACGCGCATGCAAACATGGCCAGCCACAATGCGGTGACCACGCGCGTTTCGCAGCGCTCCGCCCGGCACGACATACTCGCTGTGCCAACCGAGCAACACCGCCCAGGCGTCGTCGTCGTACCACTGCATTCGTACTCTTCTCCAACTCGACTGTCGTACCGGTGGGGGTGGGACGGGAGGGGAGCTGCTCAGACGCCATTTGTTGCGTCGGAGAAACGGATTATCCCCAATCGCAAATGTTGCGACCACGAGGGTCTCAGATGGCAGGACAATCAAACCGGCTGCGGTTGCCTCGACGCCTTGTCGGCAATTTTGCGAGCTTTTCGTGTTGAAATATCGATTCGGCCGTTATTGCGAGACGAGTTACTTTCACTGATGGATGAGTCTAGGCTAGAGGACAGAAGACGATGCACGCTTCAGATACGTCTTCGACTGAATGTTAAGGCAACCCGGAGCGAATTCGACCCGCAATTCTGCCGTGTGACACCACCGCGATATTTCTGCCTCGACTCTAATCCAACGGCCGAGGACTTGGCGTGAGACGAACCGTTATCCGACACAGGAAAGCCAACGCTGTTTGCACGAGTAACCGATGCGTGGAGCCGCGATTGGAGTGGATCTTTTCGGGCCTTGACACGAACGCGTATGCCTCCAAACGCCAAGCTGGATCCCGACCGTCACATTCGATGGGGGCCCTTCTCGTTGGTTTTCTCCCCCTCTCCTTCGGTCAGGACTCAGCCTCGCCCTCGGTGCTCGGCAGTTCTGTTGGGATCGTCGCCGGTCGTCTCCACCCCGTCACTACTACTGGGGCTCGTGTCCGCCAAGTGATGAATGCAGCAACGGCCTCGTGGATCGAAGTTACGGCGGACATCGTGTGTAGGCCGGCTACTTTCCCCCCGCCCACTGAAACCCGTCAACCATCAGCTGGACCGGGCCCATTGCGAAGACCCCCCACGCACGCGCCCTACCAAAGGACTGGGAAATGTGCGGTGGTTGGAGTGACGATGGGAGAGAGTGGTCGGGATTTTCGCGTACACGTGGACACGTCGGGCTGGGCGATTTTATGCAAACTCTGCGGAGACTGGCATGGATTTTCTCCGTCGGCCAAGCTTAGGGGGGCACTTGAAACCGTGTGATCGATCAATGCTCGGCTCGAACCGCGGTTTCCGTCGTAGAAGGTGAGTGGCTGTTGCGGAAGCGTTGGAGACTTGCGGGAGAGCAAGTAAGAATGCTTCCCGTTGCGACCTTGAGCGAGGCCGGGTATGGTGCGCGAGACGCCGCTGCCACCCTCGCCGCGGTCCTGGAGCAAGCGAAGAGAAACACGGATGGGAGAGGTGTAGCTTGCACGTTTGGCCAGGCTCCGTGGTGCAGTAGGCGGAGACATGTCAGTATCAGGGGAGAGAAAGAGCTTGGAGGTTCGATGGAAGTGTTTGGAGGTTCCAAGAAATTGAATAAGAGCAATTCTTGCAAAAAGACTGGCCCAAGAACTACCCAGTGACTTCTAGATGGGATAAAATGGGTGGAAAGGAGGACGCGAGGAATCTGTTGTTTTGATCGGGAATGACGCTGTCGAACAGCCATGATTCGCAACACACATTGGCCACTGGACGCCTCATCGTTGCTAGCCAACTGCTTGCGAACCGGAGCTGGGACATGGGAGAAGGAATTCAGACGTGCCCGCGGATGACCCTACCATGACCAGTTCGGCCCACGATTGCACGAGCTGGATGACCCTGGCGCACGTTGGCACCGCAACTCCGTTATTCCGCATCTGCTACAACCGTTGCAAGGCACGTCTGGTGGCTCGTGGTGCCGACGCTTCTGCTATCAGACGGCGGCGCCAACATACCCGCCACCTCACACCTGACTGGGCGGAAAGTGCTGGATACTCGACGCGTCGCTATCATGCCAGAGCCGTTTCCGGAGGCGGCTTGCCCCGTCCTGCACGCAACTTGATATTCACACGTATTTTGTGGCTGTTTTGAACTTTCAGGAGCGTCATTGTCCGACTACGATGGTGGAGAGTAGGATTTGCTAAAGATTATCGAGCCGCTGCACGGAGCGTTGATGCTGCGGAATCTCAACGTCGGAAAGTCAGGCGAGGGGATATGGAGATATATGAGGTGTGCGAAGATATCCTTAGGACAAGCCAGAAGGAAAAACAAGTAATGGTCCCCTTTGTCCGCTTTTTTTGACAATTGCCTTTGCTTTCGTGTCCTCAATCATCGATTCAAAGAGACGATTGTTTATTCTCTGGATCTTATTAACACAGAAATAAGATAATCTTGTACCTTTACAGCTGACCCGTGGCAATGCAGGTCAAGTGACACTCCGGGCGAAGCTGGCACCTGGGTGTTTTAAAACCATTGACTGCACAATAACACTTACCATACGACGATCTGACAGCCATGACTATCAATCGTGAGGATCATGCCAAATGGTAGCTGAAACTTTTCTGGCTTCGGCGAGGATCTCAATATTGTCACGGTCTAAAATTTGAGGCAAGTCCTTGTCTTGAGTTTGATGCTCGAAGGCAAGATCATTCAATGATGAAGCTTTATAATGGCTCTTAAAGATTGTGAGAGGGAAGTTGCAGATGTGGAGCTGTAGAATATCGATGCGAAATGGCCGGGTGCGGCATGAGTGGAGGGAAAGCGAATTGCTCATCTTGGATTGCGCATGTTTGTGAGTGAAATTGGCATTACTGCTTCTCTGATTTAACTATTGCTGCATAGTTTATATACACGAAAAGCTGCTGACAAGGAGAGGGGAGCAGTGCCGAGTATTCGGGTGATCAGGTGAGAAAGAACTCGGGTTGAAATGTGGTGTAGAAAACAAATCAGAGGCGGTGAATGATGCCGTTCGCCATAACACTAGCTACTCAAACGGGCAAACTAAAAATCGCCATGAAGGAGTCGCCGCAGCGTCACTATGGCTCTTTCAGTAGAATTACGTTAGCGGAGTATAACTGAGCAATTTCTCAAGCTCATCGATTGAATGCTTGCCCTGGGTCCATTTTATCTCCCAACCACGATTCCGATGCGACACTAGTACTGATAGCATAGAAGACCGTTCTGCGTCGACAGGAAATCGCTTACGGGCATGTCCTCAGCAAGCCCGTACATGGGGAGGATGTCGTCCACGGATGCCTGGGGAGGCGCGGTACCGTCGAATTCGTTCTGCGTCCTGATCCCGCTATACTCGGCATCGCGCCTCTCGGGATCGTCCTGCTGCCAGAGGTACCAGAGTCGGTCGATTTGGCCGTGGTGGAGGAAGAATATAGGATCTGCATTGTCCTTAGCCAATCACACGAAGCCCCACTTGGAAGTATCAGCGACATACCGTTTGGCGACGTCGCGGGGACCATGTCACCTCCGATGGCTCTGTGTATCGCAAAGTGCGGCCCGCCCTCCAGCCGCTTCCGATAGCTGTTGTAGTTGTCCGCCGCCTGGACCCTCCTGATGGCGGCGTCGTCGTAGTTGGGGCCCGACATGTCACCGGGGTGCTGCGTTCCGTTGTTGAAGTCCCGACTCAGGCAATGGGGTTGGAGCTTGTTTCTCTTGTAAGCCGGGCGGAAGTCCTTGAAGGGCCCGTCCGACACGCATCCGAGTCTCGATCTGTTGTATAAACCGCCGTTGCCGCCGAATCCGGTTGCCGCGTCCCATAGCGGTGAGTGGGCGGTATCGGAGGAATCAAAAACCCAGTCCCAGTAACTTTACTCCCCCGGGGATAAGGTCAGCGGCGCGTCTTGACTTCGGAATGCGTTTGCGGGTCACTTACGTTGCACTTCCCTGGTATCCACACTCTCGAAGCGCTTCCTCGTACACCATGATGAAGAAGCGATGCCAAGGGAGAAATGATGCTACCAAATGGACTATTCCATATTTTAGTCATTGAATAGATGTGTGTATAGGGGAATCTTACTTTCTTTGTTGAGCGCGTTATGGACGTAAGGGAAGTCGTCATAGAGGCTCGTGGTGAGGCCGATGCGAGACTCCTTCGTTGTCAAGCATTGAACCGCATCGATGTAGTTTCGTTGCTCCTCGGAAGACAACTGGCGCCATTCTCTGCGCAACTCTACGCTAGTGCAACCTGACCCAATGTTTTGTGAAGATGCGAGTGCCGCGAAGGTAATGGCGAGAGCTTGGTTGATTAACATGTCGGTAGTTGAGCACGAAGTCTGAAACGATGAAGTAGTTTATCAAATGTAACACCGGGTATGGCTAGCCTTATATGTTCAAGGTTCTCTGGCAGCTTGGCAGGGTGTGCCATATGTTCTGCATGCATACTGACAGCTAACCAGGGTACACAACAAGCGCTAGGCAAGCCGCTTGCAACCAAGCATTTTTGAGCCGCTTGATCTAGACTTTTCAGATCAAGCGCGTCGTTCGACAGATCCCAAAATAGTAGGATGACGAATTTAAACTTATTCGCATAAGCTAAGCCAAGAACGGAGAGCAAAAACACCTTTGTTCCGCCATTTTAAGAACATCTTATTGCCGGGCCCGCTTAAACCCTGATCTCTTGTGGTCTAAGACTCGCTGTCTTGTGAAATCCCCGATTGGGTTCTGCGCACCTGGTGATTCGGGGTTATGTCCGATGTTGTGCTTGCTTTCGTCGGCGATGCACAACAACCCAGAAAAGAGATGCCAGATTAAATCCATGGCTGCGAGTATAAGAACGTCATTCACTAATTACCCAATATCCTTCTTATCAAATACGTTAGTTGTACCCGGCTTCCACAATTTCGGTAGATTATGCAGTGTACGGGTAGAAAAGGGTCCGCACGGGTAGCCTCGGCATCGACCTGGGAAGACTTCCACATACCGCCCAACATCAACTTCGAATAACCAAGCTAAATTTGGGCTGGGTAAAATTCACTGCCAAGAGGCTGAGTCATCCTCGCTCTCGCTTTGCTATCCTTGTTTCCGGATATATCTAGGCAGATTCTGCATGTTGCTGCCTACACTAGCCGCAGGAGTTTGCCTGCTGCAGCCACAAGCAGGAGAAGCCTCGAGTCCGACGCCTCCGCCTACAGCCTTGTGCAGTCAGCTCCAGATATGCCTGTCAACGCAAAGTGTACACTCAAGAGACGAGAGTGGTGTGGCACCCTTCTTGGCCAATGCATCATGTGGTCAGATATTGTACACGACGTCCCTGTTTCCCAATGCGCCTCGTCCATACAAAAGCCGGTACCACTCAGTACCTTAGGCTCTACAGAACCGAACCGAACCTCTTCGCTACCCATCTAATAAAGCATAGCATCCTTGACCAAAATGGTCTGCGTAGCTCTTACTTGGCACATCCACTTCTTCATTCTTTCCATTGCCTTAGTCTCCGCTCAAGGTTCTTACCGCCGCAGGGCAGGCCATGCAGGTGAGATTGCGGTCTACTTCGCGTTTGAGACGATTTTAACGCAGTCAAACAAGCGGTTTTGGCGGGCGATAAGCTTCTTGTCAACGGAGGCCTTGTAGCCAATATATCAGGGGTGCCTATTTACGGTTTGTGCACCTCTGGTACGTATATATCGGCTGCAAAGCTAACGGCTGTTTCTCCCAGAAAATCAAACTTGGATTATTGGCCTTTCATCCAGCTGGAATAATCAGACCTTGATATCAGTCCCGGTCCCCCGACCAACAAGCTTCGTCCCACTCGAATTCGAAACGCTCTGGTATGATCCAAACTCAAGCTATGTTTACTCTTTCGGCGGCGAGATATCTCAAGATGGGTATATCCCTAATCCGTATGGTACAATAACTATACCTGAAGAGTCTATATGGCGGTTTTCGTTCGACGGCACAGGAGAAGACGGGCAATGGACGGAGGCCTTAGGACCTACAGGCGAGAAAAGCTTCCCGTCCGATATCAAGAGGCCCATCATGGGAGCATCGGCTTCAGATAACCAAAACGCCTATTACATCGGCGGCGCAATATACAAGTGGACCACAAACGACGTTGGGAACATGACTGAGCTGCACAACGTCCCCGGCCTCCTGCAGTTCGACTTCAGCACACAAACATTGACGAACGACACAAATGCAGTTCCGTATTTTGCCTCTGTGTGGACTGAACAGAACCAGACGGTGAATCTCGCAGGGTTGATGACAAGCGTTCCCCTATTCGGCTCCCAAGGCGTCTTCGTTCTAGTCGGTGGACAAAGCAATGACACAGGGAAAACCGAACAGTGGTGGGAGACTGTTACAGTCTTTGATCCTGCCAAAAAATCCTGGTACAGCCAGAAAGCCACGGGCGAAATTCCAGAGACAAAAGCAGGGAGAGTCAGAGATGGGTCATCAAACAACCATTGCGCTTTTGGGGCTCAGAATGACGACCTGGAAACATTTGAGATGTGAGTAGCTTCTTGCTTTCAACGCTCCACGCAACGTTGGCTGAACTCTTTAGATTCGTCTTCGGAGACTTTGAAGCCATGCCAACTGCCCAGACGTACTACATTCTCTCTCTCCCATCCTTTACTTGGTTTGCCAGCAATGTAAGTTCACTGCCGAGACGTGTTCAACACACCTGCACGGCGACGCATAACAGACAAATGATCATGGTTGGCGGCCTCGATCCAGATCAACGCAATAATATTGATCCACAAGACTGGGACGAAACGCCAGATCCGTGGCACCAGGGCATCGGCGTCTTCGACATGACTGCCCTCAAGTATACGGACGAGTACGACGCCAATGCCGCTAACTACGTGGCGCCCCAAATGGTGCAAGATCATTACAAAAACACGTGAGTCGCATTTTGGTGCTGCTTTTGGAACCTTCGTTGACTTGTTCAGCAGTCGTTATCCGATGTGGGACGATCCGAGCCTAAAAGACATCTTCGAGTCGACAAGGTCTGGGAATTCGTCGTCCAGCGGCCTGAGCGGAGGTGAGATTGCTGGTGTCGTAGTGTCGGCAATCTTTGGCCCTCTTTTGTGTATCTTCATTGTTGCATTCCTGGTAAGAAGGAAGACAAGGAGATCCCAAAGGGAACAAAGAGCGTCAGAACTTGGGGAACGGCGATCGTCTCACGATGTCGAGTTGGTTTCACTGCCCACCTACGAAGACGCGACTCACACACGCAGACGTGGTTTTGGAGCTCCAATGTACAGCTCTCAAAATAGTCAAGAGCAGGTTTCAACACCACTGGGTGATCCAGCTGGCCAAGACGGTAGCGGTTGTGGACCTTCAACAGCTATTCCACAGCCGCGAGTCCCGCTCGCACCTGAGATGCCATCACAGGACAAAATTCGCAAGTATACAGGACCAGTGAGTAGAGATACTACTGGAGCAGCGAGTTCATCAACGAGCTGAGAGATGTATACAACATAGTTTTTGGCAATAGATCATGACGCTCAATTCTACCTCAACTCTGTACTGCGTCTGTATCAACTGGGCGTAATGATACCCTCAGATAGTCCTCCAAGCACGGAATGAGTCTAAACCGGGTTCGGATCTCCTCGGGTCTTGTCCCAAGTCTCGGAAAGCGCTTCAAACCTCCTTTCATCGTAGTCCCGCTTTTCGTCGTTAAAGTAATGCAATCGAACCGCCTGACAGGTGTTCACCATATTCCGACAAAGCCCGCTATCGTTGGCAAAGTTCCACAAGCATGGACACTCTCTGTCATCGCAGTTGCACTTGACCCATTCGCCGAAATGCCGCATTATCCCTCTTCTGGCTTTTCCTTCCTTTCCGGATGGAATAGTGAGATCTCGCCGATCCTCGTTGCAGTAGTAGCACAAGTGCACCATGTATATGACGGCGAGCGTCATCCCGTGATGCAGAACCAGCAAGGTTCGATCAGAGACTTGAGTCACCTCAGTCCAGCACCAGCTCACATCTTCGGCTGCATCTTCCGGGAAACGCTTCTTCAGCGCTTCAACTTCAGGCTCCCTTGTCAGCGGATAGCTCGTAAGAGGAAGGCTGTATGTTGTATCGACTTACGGGTGACTCTGCCACGGCGGTCTTTGCAGTCATTGTAGATCAGCTCGTAGATGGCCATGCCAGACACTTTCATTCTGTGCCAGATGGGTCGGTCAAGAAGCAGATGCCTCGCACCGATGCTGTTGAAGAAGTAGCACGGGTCCACCATCTGAGTCGCTCGGCCCGAAGATTCGGGGATGTGGAGGACGAGCTCTCGGGCGAAAGCAGCGGCTGTTCCTGCCGCGTACCTCTGCCACATCTTGTTGGTGTGCGAGTCGGTGTAGTCGCAGATTCCGCGGATCATCAGCGCGTCGGTACCGCGCACCACGCCGGCAGCTTCCATCTCGAAGCAGAGAGGGGTCCGAGATTCGTTGAGGATTTTGTCACAAATTGCGTCGCGCGACCGGGCACTGCCCACGAACGAGCTTCCTGACAGGATGGTGCCGCGATGAAAGGTGAGGCCGGCTTTTGGGGGCGGCGGTGCTCCTCGTTCCTCGAGCTTGCCTTCTTCACATCCGCATGGGGTGTATTGGTCCTCCCTGTCCCCGTTGCCGCACTCATAGTCGGCTTGGTACAGTTTGTCGTTGTTGCGGCCCGGGAATCCGAACCCATCATACATGTCGAGTCGTCGGAGGTGCTCGTCAAATCTCGTTTCTTCGGATTCGTAATGGTTGAGGAGTTTGGTGAGAACAGTGACCATTTGGTCGCCTGGGGAAAGTTTTTGCTGGATCGGGCGGATGCTCTGACGGCCGTTGACTTCCTGGTGATAACCGTAATCCCATCCGATCACTGCAGGCTCGCCGGTCTTGTCTGGCCATCCGACAACCACGTGGCCGAGTCGGACGTCACGTCTGCATCTTCCGGGCACGAGCGGCACACCTCCGCCTATGCCGACAAAAAGGTGGTACATCAAGCTACGAAAACTTGATCGTAATGGTTGAACGAGGCTGGCAGCAGAGACAGGCCCCGGCTTCTGGGCGGGCATGCAGGCAACAACGACATTGTGGCCCTTGATTGAACCGTAGTGGTAAATGTTCCTGTCCGTGTCGTCCTGTGGAATGGGCTTGTGCTCCTCGTCAAGCATGCAGCGGGCTGCCAGCAGCTCGGAATCGTGCAGTGCACATATCCAGGCCACAGTGTAGTCATCTCGTTTGAACTGGCGTTTGAACGACGACATCATGGTTGAAGATGAATTTTGCTGCAAGGGTGGAGGAACTTACGAAAAGATGTTTGGAATGTCCCGTCTTGACATTGATGAGACCGTCAAATCGAACAGACAGTTGCTGTAAATAGCTCGTTCAATTTTCTGTTCACCGGTGCAAAAGTGGCGCATCCACCCTGGTGGCCAACACACCTTTATGTGGTTACACAGCAGCGGGGCGTCATCCAGAATTTGACAGTCTGCATACAACCCCTCCCCACCACCAGGCAGCAATGAGCCGCATGGGGACAATTTAAAGCAAACACTTGACTAAGTAGGGCCTGAAGGAATGTTAGCAATTATAAGAGACACAGCTCCCTGCATCTTGCAAATAATCGGGCTAAAAATGGAAAGTGTTCGTCATGATGGATATCCATCTGCAGCATGAAGGCGCCGACCCCAACTCCCCCTCCGCTCGTGTCAGCACCAACACCAACCGCTGCGAGGGAACAAATGGCGACCCTGGGATTTTGTCGATGTTTAACCGCCTCTGGCCCATCGCGACCGCGGACAGCAACCTCACCATGTATGCTTTTCGCAGATTCAAAACGAGCCACCTGCTGAACATGCGCTTCCTGGAGCACGAACTCGAGCAGCTTGATCGGGACCTTTATCAAGCCGGAATGAATCTCTGTCCCGCAAACCCTCTTGACAGACTCGGGCTCGGGCGAAGCCAAAGAGACGCCAGAGCGAAGGACCCCACACAAGTCGTGACACAAGAATCCATCTCACGCCTCAGAGCCCTCGTCCAAGAATACGGCAGGTCTCCGCGGTTGCCGCAACATCTTCCAGCCAGCCAGCTGATTCGTGAACACGTACATCAGACGACGCCCTGATCCGCTTCAACCAGCTCATGCAGATGGAGACGTTCTCCCTGTGCGACGACCCCTGGCACTCGCGCTTCCGCGACAACCTCAACGAATGGGAGAGCCACAAGACGCGCCTAGTCAGGGTCGACCTGCCCGCCGGCAGCGTCCGCTCTCCGCTGGAGCACGGCCTGAACCGGCTGACGCGGGCGGTGTGGCGGCACACGACTAGACCGGCCGCCGGCCGCAGCGAGACGACGGATTCGGAGAGGCAGCAAGGCAGTGCCAGCAGGCCGCAGCCGTCTCCGCGCGACACGATCCGGATCACGCACGTGATCGTGCGGTTCCTCGTGGCGCTTTGCGCGGCGGCGTTGCTGCTCGTGCCGCTGGTGCTGCTGTCCGGGAAGAAGAATGCCGGGCTGGACCTTTGCACGATTGGCGTCTTCATCGTGCTGTTTTGCTTTGCGGTGAGCTTTTGCTCGGGGTCGTCGGCTTTGGCGACGATGGGCGCTGCCGCGGCGTATGCTGCTGTCTTGGCCGTGTTCCTGTCGAACAGCTCGTGAGGTAGGGTGGTTTCGGATTTGTCCGTCGAGAACGGTGCGCGCGTATGAACAAATTGATCTTCTCATGTAAAGTTTCCAAGGTTGTCACTGAATTCAGGAACCCATCTCCAGTCCGCTGGCTTCGCCTCTGTTGCTCAAACACGCTTCAGGAATACCCTCCATTTCCTTGCAAGTGGTGCTTGATTACATCTTTTCAAAACCTTTCCAAGAGTGCTTACATACTGATCCGCAAGTTTGTGACGAATCAACGCCGTGGGAAGCGTGGTCTCCACTTTTCTATCTCCTACCTACACAAACAGACTAACGAGTGAGAGCATTACTTCCAAGTCAAGCGGTGCATCAACATTTTCCAGTAATGATGGGGTTTGTCGAGAATGGCCGATGTTCCCGCACAAGTCCCGGTCAACACAGCCATCGACTCGCGTCCCCCACAGAGATAGATCACCCCAGTCGGTACTCGCTCATCCAGTTGATATCACCAAATCCCGCAGGAAAATGCGTCGCGCATCCCAATCCCACGGCTAAAAACAAAGTTCGCTCGGCTGTCGTTCTTAACGCCCCAGAACACCTCCGTAAGCGTTGAGTTTGTATGTACAAATTCGGGTCTCCAAATCCTCCAGTTATAGAGCCATTAATGCCACTTTTGCATCTTCTGCACGCAGAGAGTTGGTTTGACGTTAATTGTTTTGTAACTGTAGGATTTAGAGACCCGAATTATTTGCGCTAGTACTTGATCTTACCGTTTTACCTTTGGGTGGAATTGCGGAACTTGTGATCTGTAGTTTGGAAGAATGATGCTGTAAGGACTATCCCTTACCCACTGCACCATGCGTATGCAGGCCCTCCGGGGGCTAAAAGAGGTACTGGAATAAACCTAATTAGAGTTTATTCTGGCATGGCAGGCTAATATATCTTCGTGCCCTGACAGATGCCCCGTTCGGGTCCAGTTTGATGTCATGAGGCATTAGGATCAGGCCATGGAAGATTCGTATGGAGAAGCTTCCGTGAGTGTGCATCGTTCTTCGTTTGCGCCTCTGTTTTGTGTATTGGATGCGATCCGCCTCGCGATGAGCCACGCTACTTCTTTGTTCCCGCTCTGCACTGCCAGGCGCAACAGATTCTGATCATGCTCTTGCCGATCCTTGATGCTCATGTCGTAATTAGGATGGCCGAGGAGAGTCTCCACCACTGCTTTGTCTCCATTTGCGACGGCGAGGAGAAGGGGAGTTCTCTTATGCACATCTCCGTGTTCTCGGTTGGCTCCATTCTTCAACAAGAGATCAATAGCCTCCTTGTCGCCATTCTCGGCTGCAAGCAGCAGCGCCGTACGCTCCTCTTCGTCCACAAGATTTGTATCCGCCCCACTGCTCAGCAGTAATTGGATTATATCCTTGTTTCCCCGTTCGGTGGCCACTTGCAGAGGCGTTCGCTTGTGCGAATCTGATACATCCAAATAGTCCACCGAGGCTTCGAGCAAAGCCTCGACCACGGAATACTTTTCATGTTCGGCTGCTAGGAGCAGTGCTGTCCGTCCCAGGTCGTCTTGAATATCCTGCTTTGCCTTCTTCTTCAACAAAAGTTGAACAAGATTTCGATTGCCGTTTTCTGCTGCCAGGTGTAATGCCGTCCTTCCTGCTATGTCTTGTACGTTGACGTCAATGTCCGGGGAGCCTTTGACGAGCAAAAGTCTCACAGCATTCTCGTGCTGATTCTCAACGGCTATGGATAGTGCTGTACGGCCCTCGGAGTCGGTGTGGTTTAATATTTCCGCCTTAGAGATAACATCCTTCGTTGAGTTCGGTAGAGCGTTGCTATGTTCAGCAGTAGACTCATTGCATGAGCGCTCCGTCGGGGTGATGTCGCCGAGAATGGAGCTGATGATTCTGGAATTTCCGGCTTTTGCTGCCCACAAAAGGGGTGTTTGCTTCCTCAAATCCGGAATTCCTGGGTTTGCGCCCTTCGAAAGAAGTAGCTCGAGAACCTCGTCTTTGCTGTGCTCCGCGGCTAGGCCGATCGCTACCCTTCCGAATCGATCTTTTGCGTCCTTGTTCACGCCCTTCTCAAGGAGCACTTGGACCATTGGCATCATGCCTTCCTCGGCCATCCTAAGAAATAGCTCCTCCTTTTTTTGACTCTGGGAGTTCCCGACGACTTCTTTATCCAACAATAAGCGGACTATCTGGTGATAGCCGGCTTCGGCTGCGAGTTGCCAGGCTTTCTTCTTCTGGCAGTCGCGGATATGTGGGTCAACCTGGTGGTTGAGTAGGATATGCACAATTTCCCAGTTCCCAGTCTCTGCTGCATGGTGTAGAGCTGTTCGTCCTTTTTCATCAGGGATGTTGGCATCGGCATCGCACTGAAGCAGAGTCTCCACCACTGCGGCTCGGGCACGTATGACGCCAAGGCAGAGAGCTGTCCGCCGCTGGCAGTCCTGCTTGTCAATCAACCCATCTCCTTCTCTTATAAGCAAGTCGACGAGTACTTTATCGCCTCGTGCCGCGGCCCAGTGAAGTGGTGTAAGACCGTCCTTATCCTTCACGGCGGATTCCGCCCCCTTTTTCAGTAGCGAGCTCGCAATGTCTGCATACCCCATCTGGGCGGCAAAGATGAGCCCTTTTCTTGCCAGAATGCGCTCATCGTAGACACTCTCCTCTTCCTCTAGGAGAACCTGAACTATTGACTCGTGCCCCTTCTCTGCCGCAACCTGCCACGGTTTGTTTTCCGAGTTGTCGCGGATGAAGGGATCAGCACCGTTTTGGCGTAGCAGCTTAACTACTTCGCAGGAACCTCCCCAGGCCGCACGGTGTAGCACTGTTTGACCATCCATGGACCTTGCGTTGACATTGGCTCTCTTCTCAAGGAGTCGTTCAACAACTTCTTTCGAGGCCCGCTCCGCAGCTAGGTGTAGTGCTGATTGTCCACGGCTGTCCGAAGCGCTGAAGTCAACCTCGTTTTTCAGCAGGATGCTTACGACATCATCGTAGCCTCCCCAGGCTGCGTGGTGCAGAACCGTCCTATCGTGGTCGTCCTTGATGGCCGAATTTGCCTTTCGCTGTAGTAGTAGCTCGACGATAGCCCCGTGTCCATTTGCTGCAGCTCGTGCCATTGCCGTTCTCTTTTCCGAATCAAAGGTATTGCAGTCTACGCTGTTCTCGAGGAGCAGCTTGACGATACCGGTGTAACCTTTCTCGGCCGCAAACAACAGCGCTTCTCGGCCCATCCAACCGTCGATGTTGGTCTTGACCTCGTCCCTTTCGAGCAGGATTCCCACAATGGACTCAAATCCGTGTTCGGTAGCTTGCATGAGGGCGGTCCGGCCTTTTCCGTCTCTAATGATGATGTGCAAATCCTTTTTCAGTAGCTTCTGTACCACTTCTTGGTGTCCACTCATGGCAGCCATGTGCAACGCCGTCCACCCTTCTCGGCTCTGATATATCACATCCGCTTTTTTCTCGAGCAGGACTTCGACCAGTGTGACCCAACCTCTTCTGGATGCCAACAGTAATGCTTCGTTGACAGACTTCCTGTCTTGGATGGGCGCATCAGGAACAGAAAGAAGTCTGCCGACTACGGACGCATGCCCTTTGTCCATAGCCTTCTGCCATGCCTTCTTCCCCTCGTAGTCCGCAATTGTTGAGTTTGCTGCGCGATCTAAGAGTTCTTTGACGATGTCAGCATGGCCATTCTCGGCTGCGAGCAGCAGCGCTGTCCGGCCCATAGCGTCTCGAGCATCGAGGTTTACGTTCTCTTTCTCAAGGAGAGTTCTGACAATCTCTTCATGGCCATTCCGTGCCGCTTGAAATAAAGGTGTGCGCCCTCGAGGACCTCGAAGATTTGGATCCGCGTTTTTCCATAGAAGCGCTTTTACCGATAGGCTATCTCCTCTCTCCGCTGCCAGCAACAGCGGCGTTTGCCCTGTTTTGTCCTGAGCATTTGGCCTGAAACCACTGTTGAGCAGATAGTCCACGAGAAAATAGTATCCCTTCTCCGCTGCCAGCAGTAGTGGAGTTCGCCCGTCGGCATCTTCGCTGTCTAGGGCGTGTGTTTGTTGCATGGGCCTGGAGATGGCACCATCTTCAAAAGGCAAAAGCAGCTCCACAATGTCATACCGATCCTTGAGGACGGCCAAGTGTAGTGGAGTCTGGCCTTGCCCGTCCTTTAAATCAAGTCCCACCCCGTGATATAGCAAAAGCTTCACAATTCCCTTCCGCCTTCTTTCTCTGAAAAATTCTGGACGGCCGAGTCCAAACCTTTCTATTGCTGTGTGTAATGCAGTGCGGTTACGGAAATCCGGGATGTCGGGATTAGCCTTACTAAGAAGCAGGTCTACACCCATATAGGATTCCGCTTCAATAGCATAATGCAGTGCTGTGTAGTTCCGTTTGTCTTGGACATCTGGATCGGCGTTGGCCCGTAGTAGCAATCCAACCATCTCCCATTCATCCAATTGGGTTGCTATCATCAGTGCCGTTTTTCCCTCCGTGTCTTTCAAATCAGTCTCCGCCTTGAGGTCAAGAAGCTCGCTTGTGAGCCGCCGATTTCGATTCTCGACTGCCAGCATCAGCGCTGTTCGACCCCGCTTGTCTGTGTGATTGAGATCGAAATCACTTCCAATGAGTTTTCGAACCACTGACGAATATTGTTTGGTGGCAGATGCCAAGAACAGAACTGTAGGGAATACCGAGGCCTGAACTTTAGGGTCCTTAATACTTTCGTAGAGCAATGTCGCGACAGATAAGTGACGTCCATTCGCTGCCAGTTCCATTGCCTTCTTCCTAGATTCATCCACTTCGATCTTTGGAAGCAATTGGCGGACTACTGCGTCCGATCCAATGGTTGCGGCCCAGTCGAGGGCAGTTTTCTGCTCATGGTCCTGCGCCTTTGGGGGACTTCCCCTATCGAGCAGTGCCTTGACCGTTGCCGCTTGTCCGTTACACGCTGCAAATATCAAGGCTGATTGGCCGTGCTTGTCTTCGGTGACATCGTGCATGTCTGCATCAAGGAGGAGCATTGTTGCATCGATCGATCCACTTCGAGCAGCCCAATGTAAGGCCGTTCGACCTTGATAATCCTGCTCGTTTACCTCAGGCTTTGGTTCCGACTTGAGCAGTTTTCCGATGATTTCCACATTGCGTCCGATGGCTGCCCAATGCAGCGCCGTTCGTTCTTCTGAGTCCTTGAGCTTCACATCGGCTCCCTTCTTGAGTAATTGAGGTACGGCAGCCCTCACTCCCTTTTCTGCCGCCAGAAGAAGGGCTGATTGTTGCCTCTTGTCATCCTTTTTATCCACATCTCCATCCTCCAAGCGTTCGATGAGTGACTTAATGTTACAGTCAAGTTTGAATTCAATTATCCAATGCAAGGCTGTCATTCCTTGGGAATCTTGAGGGCCTGACCTGGCTCCCTTCTTTTGAAGCTTGTCGACTGTGTCCGTATGCTTTCCGGCGGCAGCCAAGAGTAAAGCATTGTCAAGTTCGCTCTGCTCGAATTTCTCACTCTTCTGCTGACTGAGTAGTGTCCCAACGGTTTTGGCATGCCCATTTTTGGCTGCTAGCCGCAAGGCCGTATGTTCGCTTCCGTCCACAGCACATAGCCGTGCTCCTTTGTTGATGAGGACTTTCACGACTCTCTCATGGCCTTTCTCTGCTGCCAGATGCAGCGCTGTCTGAGACTGGCCATTCGGGACATTAGGATCCATCCCCTCTTCATTCTTCCCGTCACTCTTTCTGTCATTATCCCCGCCGACCTTGTCGTTGGTCTCGCCATCCAACTTCTTGCCAGTGTCTCCGTTGGTCTTGTCGTCAATATTCTCGCCACCATCAGAGGCTGTCGAGTGTGAGGTTATCGCTGACTTCCAATCGTCATTCACAACATGGTCTAGAACAGCTTCCACAATGCCCTCGTGGCCTCTCCTGGCCGCATGATGCAGCGCTGTGTCCTCACTCTCACTCCAATCTGAGAGCTCTGGATCCGCGTCTCGGTCCAGGAGAAGCTGTACCATCTCTTCATCCCCCTTCTGAGCTGCCAAATGCAATGCAGTCCATCCCATTTCATCGTCTCGGGCATTCAAATTTTTGCTGTATTCTACCAAGAGCCTGACAACATCAGAGCGACCTTTCTCGGCAGCTATGTGAATTGCACTTTGCTTTTTTGAATTCACCGCGTCCGCATCTGCCGGATTTGTCTGGTTTTTCAGAAGATTCTCGACGATTCCGACACACCCGTGCTCCACGGCCAAATGTAGTGGCGTGTCTCCGCACAGATTGGAGCTATGCTGAGCATTGTTATCCAACAGCAGTGTGACTAGAGGCTTGACCCATTTGTCCTGTTTCTGCGCACTAGCTAGAAGGAGTGCATCGCTCGCAAGCAAATCTCTTGTTGGATCATCGTCAGAATCGTCTCTGATCTTGTCATCTTCGTCGAGAGCTAGGAGCATCATCGACCCAGCTTCGACTTTGTCGAGCCAAGGAATGATATAGTCGATGATGTCTTGATGCCCGTAGAATAGTGCTTGGCCTTTCACAGAGGAGTTTGAGCTGTCGTTGCCGTTCATGAAGTGCAGTGCCATGCCCTCTAGCAACTTGGAACCCGAGTCCGCGGAGGACTGAAGCATCCAGGACTTCTCAAACAGTGATTTCGATGCCTCCTCTTCAAAATATAAGAGCGCCTTCCAGTTTTTTGAGCCCATTTTGATGGTATCGTTCTCATCAAACGAAGCTTGTGATTGAGAAGTTTGGATTCCACGTCCGGTCGTTGCTGTGTCTTCCAGAGAAGAGGCTTTGCCCTCTAATATTTTACTCTTGACCATCGAGAACACGCTGCTCCATGCGTACGGTAGCTCCTTCATACCATCCGTGCTGCCTATCCTGACTCTTGCTTCCAAAAATTCTCCGTTCTCGATGCTCCCATCCAGAGCAGAGCTGAAGTAGACTGGTCCGACAAAATGACAGCAAAGCAATGGCAATGGTCCCTGTTCATTTATCATAGGCTTGACAAGCAGGGCTCTCCTTTGGGACTTCCCATTCTCGACCAAGAGAATGTGACTAGCCTTATTTTTGTCGTTTAAGGCCAAGTTGAGGGATACTTGCGTGAGTGGATGTGTGCCTTTCCAGATGAAGTCTTCCGTGTTGACGCTGTCAGCAGGATGAACTCTCCACATCCCCTCGAGGTCGCCATTCTCAAGAAGTTCTAGGGTCGCGGAGTCGCTTTCGGCCATAGGCATGTCTAAGATGTTTGTTGGGCACCAGCTGAAACCGGGCGCTGACATGGTTGCCGAGTTGTGGAAGAGGTTGCCTTGAGCGACCTTTCCCAGCTTGCGTAGGATTCGTTGGTAGATCTCCTGTTGTGATAGCCCTCCAGATACATCCACCCCGGCCAGAAGCCCCGAGATAATGGGAACGTCTCGGGGTTTCGATGTGTCGCGGGGACCCAGGATAGCCAGAAGGTCGCCGAAGCTTTGTATGCTGGCACTCCTCAGCTTACGAATAGATTCTGCAGTGGCATGATAACGGCTGGAGGGTGGAATCTCGGCAAGTATGTCAACGTCGAGGTCCTTGATCACATGCTCGTCGTTTCTTGCCTTGAACAAGATCTTGACCTTGTGTGATTTGGCAAGTTCCAGAGATGTCCATCCTCTGCTGTACCAGGGCGACATGGCGATGGCGAAGCAAGCAGTCTCGGCATCGACCCACTCCCATTCGCGAAGGTACAGATCGTGGACCAATGTGATCCTCGCGTCGGCATAGTTATTGTGCATGTTGTTGAGTGCTTTGCCGCGAATCTCGTCGTCTAGCGGGATACTGATTGTATCCCACCAGCATCCCTCACACTGAAAATGACGGGCAATGTCGCAAATGAATGTGTAGAGACATTTGTTCACTTGTCCTGGGCGCCATGTCCCTGCGCCAGTACCGTCAGCCCAGACATGTGATACCGCCATGTATGGATGTGAGGTGTCAAGTAAGGACCGATCGTCCAACTTCCAGGCCGTGGGTCTCCCGGCTTCCACTCGTTCTTCCAGCTGCTCCAAGGGGAAGATAAAATGGCCGCAGTCCTTGGGACACTTCTCATGGTGCTGTGCCACGGATGTGAAATCGACTCTTGAGTGCTCGCAGAAGTCGAAAGTGCACTGCTCATGCTCGTGATGCTGCCTGTCGTGACCAGGAACCGAAAATATGTCAGGGGCTGGGATGAGAGTCGGTAGGCTCTTTTCTTTGTCCGGAAGGCTCGCAGCGACAGCCCAGATGCGTCGTAGGCAGAGCCTGAAGGCTCTTGCCCGTCTGACTGCGTCCAATATCTTGTCCGACTCCATGTCTCATTGGGGCGAGATGTGCCGACAAACTCGCGGAGGTCTCCGTGACTCCTCAAAAAGGGACAGACGCGATAGGGTGTTCAATGAAGTAGCAGTAGCTGGGTTGATTGCAACGCGGGGACTTGCGTGGAGGTGTATGAAATACAAGGCTGGTAACCCCCTCCTCTTTCCATGAGCGGGCCGATAGCGTCAGCCATCCCACCAACAAAATCTGTATGTAGATGAGTTGATCCGTATATAGACGCCCTGTCTTGCTCCACAGAACCGCTTTTGGCAAGGGTGGGTGGCGTATCTGCACTTGTTAGGCTATATTGCCGGCAAATGTCGGAAAACCCTGATTCATACGAGTCGAGGTCTCACTGACTGAGCTGAAAGACTGGGGTCCAAAACCCCTTGCCCATGGCGACTGTTGCCGATGCGGACCAATGATAGAGAGGGCCGAGCCTCGCTTGCTTGATCCGGCTGGCAGATCTCTCGTTCAAGCGCTCCATGGGGTGGGCATACCCGAGAGATAGTGTCGAACATCAGTGCGGCCGAATGGAATAAGGAAGGAGAGAGTGACGGAAAGGTGGACAAGCCAAAGAGCAGATTCAGAGCTTTCTGCACAAGCACGACAAGGGCTCCTCAGCCCCGTCGCTCCACTCTCACCTCCATTACTGTGTGGTTCTATCGCTTTCCTGATCTGGTAAATGGCCACGAATCATCTCTCATTGAGTTCCAAAACCACTCATCATGTCAAATTTTTTTTGAGATGAGAGTGGAGCTGGCAGTGGAGCAACGGGACGAATGAGATACAAGTTTCACGAGAGGCCAATCGGGCTCCTCGCCGATCATGGCGGACTCGGGAAGGGCGTGCGGTTCGGAACGCGTAGCGTGTGGAGCACCGCCTCCAACAACCGTGATGCTGACGATAGCCGGGACGTGGGGGCTAAGGTATCGATGTCCAATAGCATGTTGACATGACATCGCGTCCGAAGATGATTAGCGTATATTTCTTTTTCTGTGACAGCGGTGACCAGGACGAGAAAATCGGAGCAGAGTCAATATTGTATATCGCAGAGAAATCTCTGAACCCCAGCGCAAGCGTCGGATACTCGCGCAAACCGTCAGCTGCAACACTATCTCTGTGTACGGATTTGAGCAAGCAAGCTGATGCAGATCGCGCCGCCCATGCAGGTCAAGTGTCTGCAATAAAATTTTCAAGCGAAAATGGGGCAACAGCGCAGCCAGCCATTCGGTGCTGCATCTGCGGGGCGGAGAACCCTGTACTACCCCGGTAGAGGCACGTGTGTCGTGCGGCTGAGACACCCATCACTGTTGCCTTGAGCTGCCTTTACCTACGGAACGACAACAAAAACTTCCCACCCTAAAAAGCCATCGATCGCCATTCTACCTAGTTGAATGAATCGCGGGACCAAAACGAACGACGCAATCTAAGAATGGCGCCGATATGGCTGTCCTGGCTGGCATCTTCCCCCACAGCACAGGTACTCGTCCGGGAAGCTGGCGATCCGACTGCGGCCCCGGCATCCGTGGCGGCGTATCTGGCCGCGCAGTGGCGGAACCCCAGCGACATCTTGTCTGTTCTGCTGCTGGTTGGACCGGATGTCGTCAAGAATGCCATCGCACAGCTCGCCGGGCGCGCCATTACGCCGGTTGCCTTTTCTTTTGGCTGGGTGGCCTACGCTCCGGCTGCCCTACTCTCCAGCTTCGGAGGTGCGCCCTTCCTCCTGCTTACTGGCCTCAGCATTCTTCCCATCAAACATTTTCTTATAACTTCATGTGCGAGTGTACAGATGGACGTCTGATGCCAGAATCTGGATCGACACTCCTGGTAATTGACCCCAACAGCGGCCACAGCCGGCAGACCAAGAATTGGATACTAGACCGCTTGTGGCGTGACTTCAATGACCGCCTCGACGATACGATGAGAGATGAGCTGCCACACATTCCGCCTGGAGATGGCGACAATGAGCAGCAGGAACCGGCAAGGAGAGGAAACGGAGATGGACAAGGACAGAAACGACCCTTCGAAGGCCTTCGTGTTACTGTGTTCGAGTTCGAGGATAAGCCCCCCAACGAACACGGCGTTCCTGCACTAGACTTGGTATGGTTCATGGGCATCTTGGTCATTGCCGTTCAGCTAGGCATTGCCGCTATTCCATGGGGCGTCAACGGCCAGTGGGACACATTTCTCGTCACCGCTGCGGGCAACCTGTTCGCTGGAATGAGCGGCTCTCTCCCGCAGTGGCGGAGGGAGAAATGGGCCTGTCCCAAGAAGGGTGGCCAGACAGTCGCCATTACCGAAGGCAACGGCTCGCGGAGTGTAATCGTCATTCTGGGCAAGCGAGGCGTCGGGCTCGACCTGGAAATCCTGGCCCGAGGCACCCGTACTGTGCCGGCTTCGCCATTCACAAGGATCACGAACACCATCCTGGCCGTCTTCTGGATTTTGCTCTTGATTACTGTGGCAGCCATGAAGCAGAGTACGTGGTGTAAGTTCCAATCCTTTGCGCCAATATGACCCTTTCCTCCTCGAATGGAGCTCCCTGCGTGTAGGCCTCTATCCTCGCTGACGCGATCCAGACCTGCTGGGAATTGGTCTTCTTGGTAGCATCCAGAACGTTATCGCCGCTAGCATCCCACGCTCGCCGGCAGCCCTCGGTATTCACATCAAAGAGCATGAGACGATTCACCACCGGCGCGTGTCCGAAGTACTAAGACGGGTCGAGGAAAAATACCCCCTTCTTGGCACCGCGCTACTGGATGTCTTCTTTCCTGGATCATTACGTATACGTAAAGAAGACATAGAGAGCATCGCGTTCTGGAGGGCTGCACTAGAGGCGAGGTACAAGGAAAATAAGCATGGCGTTAGGCTAGATCGTTTACCAGCCGTAGTACCGCCAAAAAGTCATTTCGATTTGGTAAAGCGAAGCACGTTATAGACTACATTTTAATCATTAGATAATTCAACTATAATTATAAGGCTTTTAAGTCTAATTTAGGCGTTATGAGAAATATCGTTACGTTTTATTATTCGCCTATAAAAAGCATAGGTAAAGAAACTTACTGCTGCCTGGTAGTAAGGAGGGGTTCTATGCAGACTGGTTGCAGCGTGAACTGGCGACGGCCACACTCTCTAAATTGTAAAGTACCACTCTTCCATCTTTCGCACGCAGAGAGTAGATTTGAGTGGTACTTTGCAATCTGGAGAGCATGGCCGTCGCCAATTCACGCTGCAATCATGGCTCTGGAACCTGATGATGATGATGATGGTCAACTTCACAAAAAGCTGACGGAAACCGACATCTCCTGATGTCCGTCTGACCGCTCCGTGGAGTTACTTGCCCTTGCCTCGCTGTCGAGTACAACGCAACCTGAGCGACAGACAGAAATGGCAAAAGTGTCTCAGAATCCAGAAAGTAGTTGTCGACTGTTTTCAACCGAGAACACAAAGGCCACTCTCTCTCTGGTCCGAATAAATCCTCAGAACATCCGAGACCTCCCCCATTTTAAGCGGCTTACTCCAGTAGAGGGTTACTGCATGTCAGCTAGCCCGACTACCGCACTCGGTGACACTGTTGAGTGATCCGTTTGTGGCCGCATTGGTCGTGCGGCACGCGGGTGGCCCGGACTTGTTGGAGGGCGGGCGAAACGGTTGGGGGTAATGAAAGGTGGTTGTCGCCGGTTTGGCTGAGTTCGATCGACATTCATGGCAGGGCTGCAAATCGTGAAGTGGGAGGCGATCACAGAGCAGCAGCAAGAGTTTGCCAGATACCGGCCTGGTGACGATGACTTGTGCCATAATCTTTAAAAGATGGAGCTGCATACGATGGTCTGGAGTGGCAATGCATCGCATGTCGGGAGCGTTGTTTCTGGAAACGAAAATATGGTAATAGCTTCCCTCCAACTCGGCCGGCCTCCGCTCGTAGTTGGGCCAGCTACTCCAATCTCCAGCGGCGAAGTTGCTGCAACCCTTCACAGTGAGTCTCATCATTAGGCTCAAAGTATCCCCATCATCACAATCCTTTGATGCTGCAGTTCAGCATGGACTGTAGGTCAACCGCACTTCAATCGTTCCCTACAAGGATGAGTAAAAAGCATAAGAACAGGAGGAGCGCACGAGGATTACGTCTCGGTCTTCGCTCTCGAAATCGAGCTGGAGCGGGTAATCGGTCATGTTGATGAGATCGGGGGATCCGGCCTTCACTATGTGGAAACTCTTATCCTCCAACGACATCACCAATCGTCAAAGCAACGACCATCCATGTCCAGTTCTTTTGATGAAAAGTGGTGTATCCCATAAGCCCTCCCTCTTCCGAAAAAAAGAAACTAAGACGCCCGACATGCCATAAATGCTGTACATGGCCTTTTCCTCCCCACCCCATTTGCGGGAGAGATCAGACCTAGGACCTAGGCCAAACCCTCATGCCCGTCTGCCTCCATCTTGTAGTAGCGTACAGTACATCGTCCCCAGCGGTTTCCGCGCTCATCCAGTGTTGAGATCCACATTTTTGCATCGACGACGAATGATCCACCATCGAGTCGCTTCGATCGCCGTCGACGTCGTCGTCGTCGTCATCCGCCCATCGCTTCCTTTTTTTTTTTTTCCCTCTTCCTCTCGTTTACGCGGGGAGCAGGAACTCGCTCCAGCTGCTGTGGAGGAAAGCGACACCAGCCTGTCGATAAAAGACCACAGGATCAGCACTCTCCGCTCTTTCATTCACCCACGGAACGTTCGAGCGTCGCGTTGGCCAATGAGGCGGCGAAGCGGCCGGGGCGCAAAAGAAAAGAAAAAAACTTACAGCGAACATGGCGAGGCCGGTGATGACGGGGCGGTTCTCGGGATCGGTGACGGCGGTGTAGGCGGTGGAGAAGACGCTCTGCGACTCCGGGCGGCGGGCGACGGGTGCGCGCTTGGGGGCCATTTTTTTCTTGATCGGGTGTTTTGGTGGTGGAGGAGTTGCGGAAGGTGTTTGCTGCGCGGGGAGGTCGCGGTGTTAGTGCATTGTTCACCTCCCTCTCGAGTGGAATTCGTGGAGGATGGAAGCGCAGATGCGCTGAGGCGGAGACGTACGGTGCTTGGTGGTGGGAGGGCGGGATGCGCGGTGGGATGGGTTGATTGACTTGGTGTTGGAAGCTCGGTGGTGACGACGGCCCTTGGGAAACCATGATGCACATTTTTGGGTGACTAAGCAGCTGTCGCGCCAAGAGCGCCGATCGCATAGCTAAATTCGTTGGATAAAGAAGTGTCCATGGCGCGCCATTCGCAGCCCTCAAAGCACTTGCACACTGCGAGAAGTTCACGTCGCAGTTGGGGCAGCCTTGTCCATTTTCCGACGCTAATCTAGAGGCATGGGCAAAGCTCTCCAGTCGCCGTGTCCTGACTGGATACTGGCAACAGGTGGGGAGACAGTATCTCGATAGTGCGAGGTAGCAAAAATGCTTCAAATTCCAAGTAAATATCTTCTGGAAAAGTTCAAGGCTTTCCTTCAGCTTCTGTTTTGTGCAACCACCAGGAGCATACACGTAGCCACCGGCAAAAAACTATAAGAAGCCTTGCGCCATATAACGCCTTTCGCCAATACGTCTCTGGTATTTTTTGGGGTGTCGCGCGGATTCCATCCCATCAACTCGGTTGCCGTGTCGGGGCTATCTATGCGCCCTGGCGAATGCGCTGGAGCTCACGCTCGGCGTTGTTGTACCTGTTGTGGGTCAGCCTTTGGCGGCTCTCGTACAGCTACAGCTTGTACGTACTTGAGGAGCTTTTCGATCAGGTCGACGTGGGTCATGACCATGCGGCGGCAGCAGTAGCGGTTGAGCCTGAGCTGGTCCATGGCGTCACTGCGTAGCCGTCAGGTCAGTCGCGTGCTCTCGAGACTTCGAGCCAGATGGCGCTTACCCCTCGTGGGTGCCCTCCTCGATCAGGCCGACGAAGCGTTCCCAAAGGTCACCGATGACCTGCCCTTCACGTTAGCAAGGGTGCGCGTGTCGAGTTGCGGGGCTGGGATGGAAGCGCACCTTGCCGCAGGAGAAGCACCGGACGGGGATGATCATGGTGGCGGTAGCGAGGCGGAAGAGCGGCGACACGGAGCTGGGCGACGGCGGAGCTGGGCGCAGAGGGCGGGCGGCGGGGTGGGCGTGGTGAGAGAGGTTGGAAAGGTGTTTGTCCGGGCGTGCAAGAAAGACTTCGGAGGTGTCGGCGCCAAGACCAGGGCCCGCGAAAAAGTAGTCGGCCGCGCTCAAAAGTTCAACTCGACCATCACCCTGCGCCACATCACCATGGCCGCCCCCACCACTCTCCAGGACGCGCCGAACGCGTCGCAGGACGCCCGTCGCAAGAGGAAGGCCAAGGATTCCGCTGCAACCAAGCACGACGCCAAGCGCATCCGTACCCAGGACGAGAAAATCGCCCAAGCTGCCGCTGCGCCCTCCGCGAAGACCGAGACCGCCATTGCCATTGTGGGAGACAAGAATGCCCAGGCTGTAAAGAAAGAGGAGGGCGATGCTGTGAAGATTGCGCTCCGCCCGGATAGGAGTAGCTGGTACACTTCCGACCCTGTGGGCGGCCGCTTTCTGCCCATCGACCCTGTCTTCGGCAAAGATGAGAGGTATAAGGGTCCGCGAGACGTGTAATGGAGCTCTGCTAATCATGCAATGTAGATATCTCATTTTCGCGACAGCCAAGGCTGTACACATCTACTCCACCGCAACCTCGCTTCTTGTCCGGACGCTTCCCATGGGTACCAGCCACAACATTACCGCATACGCCCTGTCAGACGCTGATCCAAACCACCTGTACGTTTCCGATGCCTCTGGCTATGTCATCCTATGGGACTGGGTAAAAGGAAACAAGATCCAGCGCTACAATCTGTCTGCCGCCATCCGCGCCATCGCAGTCAACGCTGTCGAGAGCGACAACGGAGACAAGTTTGACAACGTCTACACTCTGGATAAGGGTGGCCGCAACGTCATCTATGCCCACAGGTTGCGCGGTCACAAGGACGAGTCTGATAAGGTGGCACAACCTCTGCTCAGGACCCGCGTGCCTCTTGAATCTTTCACCGTTGCTGCCGGTGGTCAAGTCATTGCCGCAGCCGCCAAGGATCGCGTCTTTATTGGACACCTAAAGAATCCCTCTGCTACCGCCCCCAAGGATCTTGTCTACATCTGGAGGGAACTCGGCTGCACTCAGAAAATCACCTCGATCGATATTCGAGTCAACAGCCAGAGGTCTCGCAAAGCGACGCCAAAGAAGGGCCCATCGCCAATTGGCCAGGTCAATCTGGCCATTGGTTGCTCTGACGGTGCATTGCTTGTTTACGAGGATCTCATTGCTAAGCTCACCAATGCTGAGAAGCAGCAGAAGAAGGACCCGAAGGATGTGCCGTCTGCGCTTTCCCTGGCTCCTCGCATCCTTCACTGGCACAGGAACCCTGTTGGAGCCGTCAAGTGGTCGTTGGATGGCAACTACCTCATCTCCGGTGGCCAAGAAACCGTTCTCGTTCTCTGGCAGCTTCAAACTTCGAAAAAGCAGTTCCTCCCTCACCTCACGTCTGCCATCGACGGTGTCGTTGTTTCTCCGAGCGGAATTTCATACGCCGTTCAGCTTGCAGATAACTCGGTCATTGTTCTCTCAACCACTGAATTGCTCCCCAAGGCCAACATTGCTGGAGTTCAGTCCCGCTTCTTCACTCCTGAGGCGACGTCTGACAAGGACATACTCGACCAGGTCCGCCGTACAGCTGCTGTCATCAACCCGCAGAACCCCAACCAGGTCCTGCTTTCTGTCCCCGCCTCGCAACCCAGAACCGAGGCTGGCACCACCAACCACCCCGCTCCTTTCCTTCAGGCTTATGACATCTCGTCCAACCACCATGTCTTCCGCCAGGCCATCACCCGCAACAACGCCACCATCCTCAACCAAGCTCCGAACGCAACCAAACTGCGTGAGCCTGACCTTCGTCATCTGCAACTTAGCCATGATGGAAAATGGCTTGCCACTGTCGAGGAGTGGGTTCCGCCAGTCGAGGATGTGGAGCACCTTGCCGCGGAGAAGAAGGCGGTAGAGGAAGAGCAGCACGCGAGACGTGAGGTCTACCTTAAGTTCTGGCTCTGGAACGAGGAGAAGGCCCAGTGGATGTTGGAGACGCGCATCGATGCACCCCACAGGTTTGCCGACAAGGTCGTTTCCGGCCGCGTATTCGATCTGAAGTACGACCCGAGCAGCACCTCCTTCGCCACCGTCGGCGAGGACGGCTTCGTCCGCATCTGGGCACCAAAGACCAGGCTGCACGACGGCACCGTGGTCAGGGGAACCAAGGGCGAGGGTCTCGTCACCTGGTCGAACCGCAACGCAATCCGGCTGGAAGCCGCCGTCGAGGGCTTCGACGCCAACTCAGACATCCCCGGCGAGCTCGTCCCCGTGCACGCCCGCCTGGCCTACTCCCCCGACGGCTCCGTCCTCGCCGCCAGCCAGGAATTCTTCGGCAACAACAGCCAGGGCCTGGTCCACTTCATCAACCCGGCCACGGGCGCGATAAGGTACTCGCGCGGCGGCCTGTACACCACCGGCCTGGTCGACCTCGGCTTCGTCGGCCGCCGCTTCATCATCGTGTCCAACTCGCTCAGCGTATGGGACCTCGTCGACGACGAGCTCAGCTACGGCTACAGCTTCCGCCCCCTGGGCCTCACGCGCTCGCAAAAGGCCGAAATCGCGCACCTCGCCATCAACAACAACACCACCAACGACGCCGATGACGCCGGCACCTTTGCCATCTCCCTCCCGCTCCCCGAACAGCGCGAGAAGAAGAACAAGGACAAGAACAAGGACAAGCCCGCCACCATCGAGGGCGGCGCTGCTGGCCTCACCACCACCACCGCCGCCGCCTCCGCCGACGCCAAAACCCAACAACCCCAACCCCAACCCCAACCCCAACCCCAACAGGGCCCCAAGAAACGCCAATCCAAAGTCTTCGTCTTCTCCCCCTCCTCCCCCCGCCCCCTGTACTCGGTCGTCGTCCCGCAAATCGTCACCGCCCTGCTTCCTGCCGCATCGGCTGGCGGCGGCAGCAGCGGGAACGGCGGGAACAGGGGCTTCATCGCCCTCAACTCGGCCGCCGAGATCCGCGTCGTCGCGCCCAAGTCCGCGACCGGGCTGCAGCTCGTGCGGCCCGTGGCGGCGCCGGAGGAGGATTTGGGGGCGTTGGAGTTGGAGCCGCTCGTCGAGGAGGATGGGGAGGAGGATGGGGAGGATGAGGATGGGGAGGGAGGCGTGGGGAGGGAGGTTATGGAGAGGGTGTCTGGAGGGGGAGTGGGAGGGGAGATGGGGATGGGGATGGAGATGGAAGTGGGTGGGGAGGAGGATGATGGCGGCGACAAGCCGGTTGTCAGGCCGGAGATGCTGGCGGGTGTGTTTGATGTCGGGCCGAGCTTTGCGTTGCCTCCGGTTAGGGATCTGTTCGAGGCGGTTGTGGGGTTGTATGGGCGGAAGCCGAGGGGTGTGGCGGCGGCGGTTTGAGGGGGTGGTGTTGAAGGGAATGAATGGGGAGACGGACGGACGAGGGGTTGTATGTTGATGGTGTGTCTGCTGCATTGTTCATAGGCGTATAGCGGGCGGAGTGGGTGGATCCATATCAAAAAGCAGAGTTTTTTCTTTCCCTTTTTCTTTCTTTTGGTTTGTCGTGTGTATGGAAGTATTAGTTTGACTCGGATGGATGAATGGATGGATGGTCAGATCGTTTCCCATATTCATGCAGTTGGTTCGTCTCATGGTGTGTCGTCGTGTGAGCCGGCCGGTGGAGGTTGATAGGGAATCTACCACGCGCGCATCCCACTCTGAGCGCCAGGGTCTCGTGGTCACCCCGGTTGGCTGCACGAACTCGCTATAAAACGCTGTCACAGGCATCCTTTCCCCTCTTGCGTTCCTCGTCAACGCGTCCTGCAGTCGTGGAATACAAACCATTGTCAAATGGTATGCCAAAGACGCCACTTCGGACTCGCAGTTTCGTAATTCAATGACGAGTGATACGTGGAATTTGAACTCGCTCTCTCGTGCGTCTTGCGCCGCCTCCCCTGCCGCAAAACTCAATCTCCCAGCAGAAATGAGTTCCTTAGATGCATGCGCACCAACGTGTCGAGGTGGCGCTGTGCAGCATTTTGAGGTGATGATGGACAGCGCCATGTGCGTCACAACTCACGAAGCATGACTGAGATGGGGGGTTTGGCCGAGGCGTACAGGCTTCCCCCGGCCGCGAGGGAGCGGGAAGTGTTGAACACTATCTTAAGTTGCAGTCTCTGGTGCTACACCTCGTTGTGAGCTTGACTTGGGGATGATGGAAGGACTGACTGACAGGCGATGTCGATGATCTGGGGATCTAAATATATGCATCTGTGGGAGCAACTTTCGCTTGGTTTGACCATGAGGTAGGTCTGCTGACTGTTGCCGTGTGGGCGGGTTGTTAAATACGGATCGCGAGGATCTTCGCTGCTTCGTAGCTTGTTCGTCGGCGTGCGTCTTGCGTGCACGCGAGACCGCGGTGGTTCGAGGATTATGACTCTTTGTCACCAGACTAGCAAAAAAGCGCTGAACTCGGCGTTTGGGGTTCTGTTCGTGTTACTGTCCTCAGTCAGTGCTTGGTATCTCGAAAGCAGTTGGCAAGGGCTGCTGTGCATGAAGGTGTCCCGTTGGTGCTGTGCAGGGTCATGGGGTGATGATATCGGGCGTCATGTTGATGAGCTGGAGATTGCCGTACAAATCGACGTTACGTTCCTCAATCAGGACTTTTTCCCATCCACTCCGATATCCACCGTGAGGCCCTATTCCTCTCAGCTGGTTTTCTCGAAGACTGCACCCCTACTGGAACGTGTACGACACACCCCACAATCGAGACGAGTTCAGCCGGAGACTGGAAGTAACGTACGTATGTACATACCACTCGACTTGGCCAGCCAGAATTAAGAGTAAAAGCAAACACGCCCAGAAACCCAGATAAACCCCGAGCCAAGGCGTTCCGGACTCTCATCACATAGCCTTTAACGCACCCTCATTCCCCGTTCTCCCTCACGACACCGATCCACAATCATCCTCCCCTTACAATCCTCCTCCCACCCCCAGATCCGCGCCCCTTCTCAAGCGAAAACCCCACCCTCCATCTCACCTTCGCCGTCGGCCACCTCGCCACAAAATGCAACAATCTCCTCCCCCGACAATTACTGATCTGCCCCTTTCCCCACCCGACATCACAAAACACCTTCCCCGGCCCCGTCCGCCCGCGTCGAGGAGGAGGTGGTGGTGGTGCACGGTCAGCTCGAGAGGGATATATTCTGCTGAAGGGGGACCACTCCGGCTTTTCGACGACGACGCCCATGTATGGAGGAAAGTCGGTCGAGTCTTGCTCAGCTGCCTTTTCACGTCAGTACAGTGGCTGGAGGCCCCAGCCGGCAGCACGTTCGGCGAGAGTTTCGCGGACAGCGAGGTTTGGGAGGAGCGTGGCACTTGCTGTATTATCTATAGCAAGCGGCGATGATGGAGCTTGCCGTCCCGCACTAACTAATTGTTGGACCTTGACTGTGTCTCCATGTGCTCTCATCTGCAAGCTCGAGTCGAAAACTCGTGGCTCGGTGTCAGGTCTCAAAACAACAAAAGAGGTGTCCTTCGGAGATTGGGGATTCGTCGACATACGACATACGACATCCTCCGGCCACTAGTGATACATCCAGAAAATGCCGGCCAATTTTCCAACCAACGCTGTCGACTTTTTTCATCAACGCGAACAGCCTGGACGGTACTGCTGACTTCGACTCGGACTATCCGGGAGCTCCAGATATTCCAGACATATCGGCTGGCCTGGACTCGGATACACCCAACTACCTCACCTTTCCTCTAGATCTGCTCCGGCCAAATTTGCAAGCGGTGGTGCTCTGTTCTTCGTGCTGATTGCGGGCAAGGTGCTTGGGGCGGTTGCGACCGGGCTTGCGGATGGTGACTGTCAAGCGCGCTGTGGGGACTTGGCGGGGATGTTTGTGAACAAGGTTGATATGGGCTCGACGGAAGTATCACGTCAGGAAACTCAAGTTCCCACCGCCGCGGCCGGCGAAAATTGATCGAGATCTCACACTCAATGCACTGTAAAGTTGACAAGGAGATAGTCGGTTGAGAAGGAGTGAGGTTTTTAAATGCATCCATGGGAGCAGGATTTGCCCTGTCAAGTGGCCGCTGCTAAGGGTTTCCGCATGTGCCGTGTGGTACTAGCAATCATGTGCAGGCATCGCGTGTGAGTGGGATCAGAAGGTGGAGCATTGCCGCACATGCCGCCTACTTGACACGTATGTGTGGAGGGGGTGGCATGGGTGACGCAGCCCGCGGAGTGGTTAAAGGAGAATCGAATCAACCGTGTGTCTGATTTCTATTCATCAACGAAGCTCAGTCAGACAACACGGTAACCCACGTACCTCATGCAAGACTGAGCAAACTACAGTGTACTACGCATCACTTGCCTTTGTCGGGGTGTGATCTGCAAAACATGCTTTTATTCCTCCCTTCAGTTTGCTTTTGGTTCATCGAGTTAGTAAGTTGATGCTGATCTGTATCGAGAAATCTTGCTGTTCAATGGCGTAAAAGAAGCATACTACGCGGATATTGCCAGCATATTGGGGTACGGAGATCGTCCTTTGTCATTGTCTTGAAGTCATTGTACCTACCGAGTCAACTGTCCAGTGAGGCAAGGTACTAGTTGTTTGATCGAGCATTTCATAGGAGTAGTGCTATTGGGGAGGAAGAAAAGCGAATGACAGGTGTGTCTGGAATGCAGTGATAAAACGATTTCTTGCTGACGGCGTTCTGGGAGCTGCTGATCAGAGGTGCGTTGATGCCTTGTGTTCATCTTACTTGCAGGTACCGTCGCTTTCTTCGTACCATGTCACGCTCGTAGCATGTGAAGGGCCTTGCCTGTACATAGATAACAAGTTATCTCTTCAACTCCGTACATGCGATAACTGCGGAAAGACCGGGCCCTGAATGTTGTTGATGGTCAATGAGAGGCTTGCATATCACGCTGGCTTTGGGCCGCTCTTGCTTTCAGTAAACGGAGCTTTCTACGAGACGAAAGAAAAGCTCATGAACCTCCCAAGTAGCGTTTACCACCAGAACCGAACTATGATGCTGCTGATAAGTCATCGTCGCTCATCTACAACACCATCAAGACTACCTGGTGATCACAGCAGCTTCTTAGACCCCGCATGCGCTCAGTTCAAAAACATCGATCACGCTTGCCCGTGGCAGAGTAAAGGTCTTTCAGTTGACCTCGAAAATCCAGAGTCGAATATTTCTGACTCTGGGAGCGTCCGACAATAGCAGTGTTCTTTGCCTGGTGGAGGAGAACAATGGAGAGATGACAAGTGTGGACATGCTTATAACAAGACCGCGAGGCTCCCATGCACGAATTCTGCGGAGCTCAGCGTCTCGCATGTGACGGCCCAGGCCTCGAAAGAATGCATGCACGGGAGAGATGCACAGAGCCAGATCCTGAATCTGAAAGATGTCAACAGGCAGACGTCTGGGTAATGTGACCGCTTACCCTTACTACAGCGGTACGGTGCTATGGCTGTATACTGGTTGCAGGTGCTGCTTGTATTCCGTAAAGCAGTTATAAGCGGTAGAAAAAGTTGTTTTCAAGAACCTAATCCTGTATTAGTTCGGTGAAGTGAGCGTAACATTTCGATTACAAGCACTGCGAACTTGTCATGACCTAATCATGATACTGCTCGTTGCTCGCCTCTTTGTCTTACATTACTAATTTTAGGTATGTACTAGAACTTGGATCGTAGCGCTAAACATCAACACAAACTCTTGACCCTCACCATTAACAGGGAATGAAGTTGCTCAGCTCAATCTTTGGCTGGTAGTACGTAATTCTCCACAACGCTCACAACGTGAAACTGCGCCAACGACATTGCACACGCTCCCAATCCCGAACCAGGGCAATGCTGGCTCAGTCACAGTGCAGCCTTCGGTACAGCAAAAGACGTAAGACGCCTTTCAAGGTCGGTGACAAAGTGCGGAAGCGATTAAAAGACTGCAAATATCAGAAAGTCTCACGTTGATCTCAAAAAGAACGTGCAGACGCCCCCGAATTCCCCTGCATGATTGTCTTCTTGGATGCTTTGGGTCGAACCGCTGTCTTGTGCAGTACATCGAACCCACATGAGGCATAGGTGCACCCGACATTATTGATCACGGTGTGGGTAGAAACACGGGCTTTGAGGTATTTGTACTCTACTCGCTACTTATAGTCCTCAGCCTCGCTTAGGCGCCATGGCGGAATTGACCTCAGTCCAGTCACTGCGTGGTTTCTTAATCTTCGCTGGATGATTCTGACTGGCGTGGGGGTTTGCTGCCAGAAAGGTGACTCCTTGAGGTTGCCACACCCTGCGTTCCAACGCATGTCGGGGATGCTGTTCAGCCTTTATCACAAATGCTGAGCAACTTCATTGGAGCACGGTGGTGGTGGTATGGATCTCGTTTGCAGTTGCGATCACCAAAAAGACCGAAGGCCGTCCTCGTGCCGAGGCAAGCAAACGCCAAAGCGAAGTGTCGTTTAACGTTGTTGCTGCTTTCACAAATCCTGAACTGCTGTCAAAAGGCGTTCGTGATCGCTTGTGGGTGGTGGAGTGGATTTGCAGAGAGGAGAGAGTTCTTAAGTACTTGTGGGGACTCGCCCACAAAGCACCAAAGGCCTCTGCTGCTCATCTGACCGCGAAGCAGTAGTCACCGGGGACCGTAAGACACTCACTACTATGGGACGCCCCCGATGCACGCCTATAAAATTTTGCAAAAAGGATACTCTTAATTTTGAGGCTTAAAAGTTTCGTCCAGCGATGATTGCCTACTTGCAAAATACTTGTTGTCTTTGAGAGATAGATACTTCAAGTCACAATACTTTGACTTTAGCTGGTGTGGCGGTAAATTCTTGTCTGGACGACATATTGACCCGTCAATATGCCCCATCATTCGACATAATCGCTGAGAGTTGACACGAGACCTTAAAGATGTGCTGCATTGCTAGCTGATTGCCAGGAATCCAAGAGATGAATGTCCCAAGCCAGAGCCCTACCCAATGCCTTTGACTCCAACTCTAGACAGAAAGTTCTAGCCCGTTCTGAACTGCCGCCCGACACATCCCGAAACCTCACATCACTGAATCACCCCAGTCTGTCTCACTCCCATATACCTTCCCACTCAGCTCAGCGTCCAGCACCAGCGCAGCCCCGCGTCACGCGCACCATCCCGCATTCACGCAACAGCCAGACGCGCGCACATGGTCTCCGCCGATTGTCCTTGATCAACTTCTCATAAGAAGGCTGGCTATGTCAGGGCAGTCGGATCCACCACACTGGCATGGAACGGATTTTATGACGAAGACATTACCGAACGCAGCAATACTTGTCGTCTATCTCAAGGAAAGGAATACTGGTCGTCACTCCAGCTTAGGCGGCGTAAGCCCGGTGCCATAGGTGGTGAGCTACGCCCCTCTATGAAAATCTACGGTCTTTGGTGTTATCTTCTGTTGCTGCGTATCATCATTTCAGCAAGTCGTTGCTCCACAGTATCGTTTCTGGACTGTGGGCGTTTGATTCGAGTTCTCTTGATGCTTGCGGGTCGAGCGGAACTTGGGGAAGTCTTGGTACCTGTCGCAGCAGTGAGGAACTGAGGGGCGAACGAAGCAGCACAGTTGTTGTCATCTATGAGCCGGGCAGACCCACAAGTAATTGAGGGTTACAGTCGTGCAGCTCCTCAGGGAGTGATGGTCGCGGCGTGGAGTATACAGCTACAGCATTATATACACGTCTCCACCCTGCCAAAGGAAACGGCAGACCTGTGACATTGCCAGCTCATCTGTGTATGCACGTGGGGAGTCAATCATCGACCGGGGATGTACATGGCCATGCGGAGAAGGTGATGCGAGAACGCAAAACATGTGTTTCATTCGGTGGCGCGAATTGCTTATACGTATTTCGATGAGACGACAGCAGCCGGGACTCCATGTGTAATGAGCGCGAAGCCGTAACGGCAGATGGTCAACAGATTTCGCCCTCTCAACCTTGTTCCGCCAAAAAGCATTCCATACATGTGCGAGTAATCTCCATGGCCGCCTGCAGGTCTGTCGTCAAGTCCAAGCTTTGGATGCACCGGCCATGGAGGGACTTGCCATCAACTCAATGCAGCTGTGATTATTCGTAGCTGGTGCTGACGTAACTTGGGGTGTTCGATTGTTAACACTATACGAAATGGTCTTGACCTTATCAGTGTGATCGGCGGGTTTGGAGCCTGGCCAAGAACTCCTCCGGTAATCGGAAACCCTCCCAGCTTGACGCTTTTCTTGGCCACTACAAAACGCACGGCTTTGGACGGTACCAACATGGAAGACCAGAGCCAACCTCCGCACAACTGCACGTGAGGTGACTGCTGTGGCAGCTACAGAACGCTGTTAAATATGACATTCCGTTACAGCCAGCCCCAAATCCAACGCACCTGAGGAGCAAACATTCATTGTCGGGAACTCTGCTTCTGTGCTCCAAAGAGTAAACTCTCGAATTACAGGCCTTGCGAGACAAAAACGCCACTCGGATTTTACTCATCACCGTCACTAACTGCTGCACACCCCTATCGACGCAAGAATAAATGCAAAGAAGAAAAGGACATGATTTTCCAGTTATATCGTCGAGCAGGTGTTTATATACCGAACCTTGCTGTCGTCGTCATCTATCCAAGGAAGAAGATAAAGTTTGTACAATTTCAGCACACCCACCAGCGGAATATAGAAAACGAAAAATTTAGACGCAGAGAAGGAAGAAATTTGTGACAGATGTTCCGTGCGGATTAGCCGCCACTGACACTTTCGCGTTCGTACCATGTCTCCCCTTGGTAACAAACAAAAGAGGTAGGGAGACATGGGAGGGAGGGGGGGGTATTTCACTGACGACTGAAGAAAGAAAACAACAGGAAGGAGCCACATGCGAGGATGTATATCAACGTGTGCGCCGCATAAGCTTGCGCCAGTGGTGGCAGTACTTGCGCATCCTGGGGTGGGGAAAGGAAAAGAAAATCCATGGACGCCGGATGCTTCGCTTGCACGTGAGACGTGGTAGAAAGAAGTGAGATCAGAGGAAATAAATGCTGATATCCGTAAATGACTAAAAGCCGCCCCATGCGTCCCCAATGGTAGATGAACGCCTACAAATGCAAAAAGAGAAACAGGACGATGCAAATGGTGGTCCTGATTGGTATCAAGCGGGTAAAGGTTCAAGCGATCGTGATCGACAGGAACAGTGGTGACGCCCATGACAGCGGGGGTGGACGGGACCAAGGATCGGGATCTCGATCTCCGCGCGGCTCCGGCGTCTTTGTTTTGCGGACATGGGGAGCGAAAGCTGCCGTGCAACGTTGGCATGCTTTTTTTTTCCCCCGCAGCGGTACCTAGTCTGACCGGAAAACCCAAACGATGGTGGGGCTGCGTCGCCAAGGGCGGCGCGTCGCGGGGCCGACCGGGTATGTATCTCGCTAGGCGGGGGAGTCGGGAGATGACGACGACGCGTACCACCACGCAAGGACGATGCTACCGACGAACAAAAGACAGCGCTGAGCGAGGATGGTGCGGTTTACAAGACTACACAAGCGTTTCCGGCAAGCCTGTCAGCAACAACCAAAACATGGCCAACGAATTAGCATGGGTGTCTCTTGGTTCTCTACCGATTGAACCCATGCAAACACCAAATGGACTCGCCATGCGTGAGAGTGAGAGAGCAAAAGAGAGAAGAGAGAATAAGGCCAAATCGTGCCAGAAGCCAGCGGTCGGAAACGATCAGGCCCTGCGCAACGTTGGCTTTTGTATGGGGGGGTAGAAGGAAAAGAAAGGAGGGACTCACCAGCGCTGAGACTCTATCCTTCTGATCCAGCTGACCACGATCTTTAATCTTTCTCGCACGCTTGTAGTCGGCAACAAAAGGTACTTTTCCTCTTCGGCTATGGGCAAAATGCTCGCGAACCAGTAGGGGAACAGTGCCGGGTCGTCTGGAGGGCCACCATATGCGTCCAGGATGCGTTGATGCAACCAGGGGGCGCTGTTGGCCCGCATCCTTTCGATGAAGTCGACGCCAATCAAGAGCATTTCGCGCGTGGACAGACTGTCGATGGTCGGCTCAGGCGCATGGTTTGCGTGCGGAGAACCGGCGGCCAGTTGGGCGTCGCGGGTTGACTGGGCGGCTCTGACATCCTCGGCCTCCAGACGTTCTTCTTCGGCCAGACTGACATCCCCAATGCGCTCGACCCTGCCCATGATGTATCCATCGTGCAGCCCGTGGTCGCGCACCCGAAAACGGCCGATGCCCCGAGTTTCAATGAGACTCCGGCCGTCGGGCATCATTTGCACATTGATGATTTGCAGCATCGTGCCGTACTCTTTGAACTGCACTGGGCCGAGACTTCCTTGGTTGGAGCCAGAACGATTGTACATGAGCATGCCAAACGTGCCGTTTCCTTCCAGCGCTCTCCGAATCATGAGGCGATATCGCGGCTCGAAGATGTGCAGAAAGGTAGGCATGGCCGGGAATCCGAGGGTGCAGACGAACAGGGAGGTATCCAATTCGGACATGCCGCGCTCTTCCTCGGCAACCGCTTCGGCGCGGGCAGTGACAAGGTCAGGGCACAGGGCGTTCAGCAGCGCGACGAGACAGTTGTTGCTGGCCTGGCCTTGCAGCGAGGGTGGGATGCTCAGGGAGCGTCTGCAGACAGGACAGTGCACGGTGTGATCCAAGGCGCGAACCAGGCATTTCCGGCAGAAAGTGTGGCCGCAGGAAGTGGTGACGGGATCCAAGAGGATATTGTAACAGACATGGCAATCCAACTCTTTATCCGTGGCCTCTTTCAGCCGGTCGAGCACGGCGGTGTCCAGCTCGTGGAAATCCCGGTCGTCGCCGTCCAAGGTCGTGTACGAAACTTCAGAGGCAACGTCCAGCTGGCCCATGTCGGCGAGAGTGTATGTGGCGAGGAGACGGCCGCCGTGCAGAACGGTGGCTTCGTGCTGCAGTGGGGCGTCCTTCTCCATTGGGGTATCCGGGGCGTGGTCTCGTACGACTTCCAGCACGATGGGCGAGTCGTCGGTGGCGGGCTTGCTCCGGACCATGAGCTGGGCCACGAGGTCCATGATTTTCAACAGGGTGACATCGACGTTGCACTCGCCCACGGCGTGCTCGCGGGCGCAGTCCGGGATGGGACATGTTATTCCTCGGCGGCGGTCGGGGGTGGCGGGATATGAGATGTGCTGGCGGTGGAACGAGTCGGGGAGGCAGCGGCGACAGAGCGAGTGGCCGCACGGAAGGGTGACGGGGGTGCAGAAGGGGCGCGAACACTGGGGGCATTGGACGAGGCGGACAATGTGGCGGGCGTCGTCGTGGGCAGCTAGAGCAACAGCACTCTTCCCGTCGGCGGCGAGGGAGGGGCGGCTTCGCATGAAGAGCGGTGGGGCGGGCGACGGGTCCAAGGACTTCTCTTCACTGCCAGTGAAGGAGGGTCCTGCTTGTCGTAGCAAGCTCATAAAGCGTGGATTGTGGGCGGCCTGGCGGCGACAGCGCAGGCGGGGCGGGCACGACTGATGAAGTCACCAGGGCGGGCTCGGCAGAGGGATCTCGCAGGGCGGGCACACGGGCAGATGCGAATCAGAGGGCGGACGGTGGGCCGGCTCCGGGGTTCGGGGGACGCAGGCTTGGGTGCTGGGCTGGCGGGGATCAGGGCGGCGATCAGTGCGATGCGGCGGGAGATGGGAGCCGGGGCACAGGGCTCAAATAATATCGCGGTGGGCTGTGGGCTGCTGCGGGCTGCTGCGGGCTGCTAGGCGGGCGTGGAGGGACGGCGGCGACGGGCACTTTGCGCGGCGAGTGGACGAGGCCATTATCACTGATTGGGCTGGGCGGCCGGATCGGCGATGTGCCAGCGGAGGGTGGACGACTGTTCAGAATAAGGCAGAGACCGATCTCTGGCGCAAAAGACGATGCGCTGCGATCGCAGTTTGTTAGGGAGAGTCGCCCGCGGCTGGTCGGCTGGTCGGCGCTCCGGGGCCACAGGGCCAGCGGCCAGCCTGCCAGCCCACAGCGCTGCCTAACCCAGCGCTGCCGCCAACGCCCGCCTGTCAACCCACCCACAGCCCACAGCCCAGCCGACCCGCCGCCCGCGCCGCGCTGCTCACTACTCTCACTACTACTCGACCGCAACGAGCACGGCCCGCTGAACGTGCGCCGCTGTTCGCACCGCCCACGCCACGGCCCCGGAATGCCTCTCGGCTGTGCGCTCCGCCTCCGCCGCCCGCCTCGTGGAGAAACGGCAGTCCCGCAGCCCGCTCGACCCTACGTGCAACCCGCTGCCATTGCTTTCCTCTTCGGGCATCCCGCCCGCCGAGCCCGCGCCCTTCGCTCCACCACAGCGTTGCACACGCCCGCAAGCAGCAAACGGCGCCGACCACTCCGCATCACCACTCGCTGCCCCGCCGCGCGGACACGGACGTTGGAAGTGCAACCAGACATGGCGCCGCGCGCGACCCTGTAGATCGTTTTGGTGCCGTCGAGGCGTCATCGACCTCCGCGACACCCCGCCCTCATTGGCTGCCGTCCCCCCTCACCCTTCCACTCCCCGATTCCGGCTGACCACCGCTCCGGATGGCCCTCCTGCTCGGCGTCTGCAATAATGTCTCTCTCTGCCTGCTGACACGAAACATCCAACATCCGCCTTGGCAGTCTCTCCCCCGCCGTAGCACGCGCAACGAGACCGTGGTCCCAGTCCCAGTCCCAGTCCTGGACACCTGGACCCTTCATTCCTTCGTCACCAAACCCGCCCACCCCCCGGAACAAGCCACCCCGCCTCTCCATTCCACCTTCTGCAGCCTTCGTAGGTAGGGCTGAATAATACCACCCGCTAGACCGGCGTGGCCGAGAACCCCGTTAAGCTATCCGCTAACACGAGCTGGCGTCCCGCACCGCCTACTTCGCCCCCCTGTCTGCATGGATGCAAGTATCATCGATCAAACGCTGACCACTGCTCCGCCTTCACAATCCTGATCTCTCCGATGAACCACAAACCGGTCGTCATATCTCGCAGATCCTCACTGGCCTCCTGGCTGCCCAAGTCTTCACGCTTTCACCAAGGGCGCGCTGGCTCCCAGCTAGCCCGCTCGCAAACAATCAAAAAGTGCTGACGCGCATACATTCGCCGTCGCCGTCCTCGCGACTCCTTTCCTTTTCTTTTCCCTCTCAGCAGGAATTCGCACGAGACGTGGAGGAAGCAAGTAGTATACCGTGGTTCTACACAAAGCACCAACAACGCAACCTAAGCCAAGTGCTGCACGAATAAGCGAAGTAGAAGCATAATAGTGGTTAGTGGTTGTACAAGCCGCAAAAAAGTCGACGCCACATATGGGCCGGGGAAGTAAAACGCCACAGTAACCAAAACGAAGACGCAAGACTTCTTCCTTAGTCCTTGGTCGTATAAGCCACGTTTGCTGCAATGGAAGTGTGTCCGTAAAGTTTCCGAGGCTTGTGCCATGTGAGTGCGTATGCCTGTGTGGCGTGGTTTCTATTTCCTTTCCCTTCGTACATACATTTGCTGCATGTAACTCAGTCAGCTGGAACTGGGAAACGTGCAACGCTCTCTCCCATTGATTTCGTTTTCGTCCGACAGCGGCATGCGTGCTGGCTGAGGAGAAGCATGTCATTGAGGACCGTAGAGAATTTCGTTTCGAGTGATATTGGAAAATTCATCCTTCTACCTGCTACGCGTCGTTCCCTTACTACTCTCACTCACTTGCCCCGACTGCAAGGGAGTCTGAGCATCGTAGGGTATCCAGAATCCTGCGGCCTTCATCAGCTCCATCGGCATATCACCATGGTCGTTTGGTAGCAAACCGGCACCAAACCTTGATTGGACAAGCTGCAGAGGGAGGGGGTTGGTAGCGGGCACGCAACAGAGCCGACCCGTTGTGCCACTGACCCAACTCGATGTACGCGAGATGTCACTCTCTGCCCGCCTCGAGGACAAACGTGGTCGGTCGAGGCAGTATGCAGTTCTTCCATACCCCAAACGATGAGAATGGAAAGTCACGCAAGAAGTCTCCTCCGGTTTGCCCTGCTTTTGGCAAACTTACGCCCTTTTGGTTGCCGTTCGCGGTGTCCAAGCCTCGAAGGCAGGATACTATAATTAGGCGCACTACATACAAGCACGACAGCAGGAGGAGAACGATGGGTGTGCCGACCTCCGCGAATCTTGTACACGGGGAAAGCCGCACCTTGCACAGCTCTCTCTCTCTCTCTCTCTCTCTCTCTCTCTCTCTCTCTCTCTCTCTCTGGCCCAATCCGGGATCCAGCAATGCATCCATCCCTGGCGATATGTCGAGTCGAGACTTCAGTCATGACCTGGACGGCCCTCTCTCGTCTCGTCTAGACGCCTTTCGTGTCGTATAGGTATATCTCTTCTGACGTGTACAGTCCAGAAGGCGAAAAAGGCCGTATCCATCAACTCCCTCCATGCTCGCACAATCTTGCCATGTCTTCCCAGCCATCTTCGTCTTTATCATTAACGACCCCGTTAACAGTGGCGCTGGCTGGTACCGAGGCTGTTTGGGGGTCACTGCCAGGAGGGATATTTCACAGCCGCCGCGGTAAGGCCTCTCGTTGCTGCGAGGCCTCCTATATCACCCGTCGTTCTCTTATATGGTGCTTGGGAATCAAGAGGAATCAAAGCAGTCGGAGCCCCGGTGGGCCGCCGAGGCCTCGACCCGTGGCATGCTAAGGGCAAGGTAGCTGAGGGTTCCTCTCCATAAATTTGCTTCTCCCCATAATGAATATACCCTTTGTGTTATTCGGATTCAATGTCTGACGAAGTGTCTCTCAGAAAGGAGGCTGTAGATATGTGTAGATATGTAGTGGAAAAACGGGCGGCTCTTAATTTGGGTGTCTAAGTTGCGGGTATTGTGTTGCCTCGGCGAAACTGCTCAGTGGCTGACCGGCTCTTTTGTTTGCTCAGCAGAAAAGAACGTGAGAAGCAGAGAGTTCATGAAATGGTTGTACAACAGTACCGGGTTTCTACGTATTACACACCGGGGGAGCTGGTCACTCATCACCACCCGTAGTAATGGGGTATCCCTTACTAATCAACTACACCTCCATCCATCTATTCCTTTCCCACACCCCATTCTCGAAATACCCATTTCCGATACTATAGCCTGCTTCATACCTTATCCAACACCAACAGATCAGAACGGAAGCCAAAAACGAGAAAAATAACAGAGAGGGCAAGCAAAAAGGAGAACTCTCTAAACAGGATGCATCTAGAGAAAAGGGAAAGGGAAAGGGAAGGCGAAAAGAAGAGAAAAGAAAAGAAAAGGGACAGATACGCCCACTCAATGCGCGCTGCGCGACTTCTACATTCAACACTCAGACACACCTATCAAATCACTGCGTAATGGGGGAAATAAATCCAAAAAACAAAAGAGAGCGCACTCTCACTCGCTCTTTCTGTTTTGCACCTTCTGTTTTTCATCTTTCCATCACCCGCCCTACTTTACTCCCAATGATACCCTGCCCTGCCCTGCCCTGCCCTACCCTACCCTACCCTACCCTACCCGCCAGTAGTAGTAATCTCCCTCCCTCCCTCCCTTTTTGTTTTGACGAACGGACCAAACGCAGGAAAACAAAAAAAAACAAAAAAACAAAACAGAGCCATCAGAAAAAATTTCCCCTTTCCCTAACCACAAAAAGATGCTGCTCAACTCCGCTTTAGTGCCGAAGGGGGAAAATGACGAAACAAAAAAAAAGAGGAAAAAGGATAAACACGCAGATGGGCGAAAAGAGAGAGAGAGAGAGAGAGAGAGGGAGAAAAAAAAAAGGGAGGTCCTTCCGTCCGTCCCTCTCTCGGATCCCCTCTCTCCCCCTATAACCAAGCGAGAAAACCAAGATTTCCACCACCACCACCACCGTCCACCCTCCCCTGTGCTGATCTCCCGCTCCTGATCTGCCGATCCGGGCCGGAAATTCCGACGAGACCAGTATGTGTGTGTGTGTGTGTGTGTGTGTGTGCAGGACACGCCATGCGTACCACTATTTCCCAAGCCGGTGATGAAGTTGCGAAGCCGCCGACGCTGCTATGACCTGCCGTCTCCTGCCCGTAAAGAGAAGGAGCAGGAAAAAAAGTCGTATAACATTGCGCTTCCCGTTCCGCAGTCGCACAAAGCCGGCAAGGAGGGGAGTAAAAGAGGAGAAGAGGGGAGGGGGAGGGGGGACAAGAAAGGAGGGGAGGGAAAAAGAAAGAAGAAATCAATGACGCACGCGACATGCCGCTTCGGACAATGGTCTAATGTTTCACCAAACCACCCACCCCATTTGCCTGGACCACCACCTCCTCCCCCCCCTCCCCTGCGTCTTTCGTCCTACTTCCCTTTCTTTTTTATCCCCTTTCTCCCCTCTCTCCCTAATAAACCCCGCCATTTCATTGCATGTCGGCCGAGCTCTCTCTCTCTCGCTAAGGCAGATGTCTCATCGCCATACCCGCGGGTCGCTCGCACAGCCCAGTTCCGCTCTTTTTTCTCCTCCTTTCCGGTGTGTGTCTAGGCGGCTCGATCGATCCCCCCTCCCCCCCGTCCTCATCAGGTGACTTCGACAGAAAGCTGGCTCGGCCTCCTGCCGGTCCCGTTCGTGGCGAACAACGGCGCCGGGGGCTGCATCGGCGGCGGCGGCGGCTCGCTGTCGTCACTGCTGTCGTTGTCCTCGTCCGAGCTGCTCTCTTCCTCGAGCACGATCTGCCGGAGCACGTTTTTGTCGAAGAGGTCGATGACGAAACGACACACGGGTAGCCGGAAGTGGTGCAGTTCGAGGATGGCCATGACTTTGTGGAACATTGCTGGCTTCTGGAATCCGGGAGCCTTCTTTTGCTTGATGCTGTTTTTTTTTGGTCCGTTCGTTAGCTAGAATACTCCTCAGATGATGCGTGAAGTAAAAGAATGAACGTACTTGTGTAGGTCAGTCGCTGCGCGCTTAGCCAACACTGTGTTGCCAAGATCCACGACGAGCTTCAGGATCCGCGCGTTGATTGGGTCGTCGTCTGTGATTCCGTTCTTTGGGTCCGTCGGCGTCTTCAAAGTTTCGATTTTGACAAACGAGGACTTCCATGGCTTGAGCTGCAATGATGTCAGCATTCTGAGGGGTTTTACGACGCGTGGGTGTGCACTTACCGAGAACAGCTTCTTGAAATCAAGCGGCATGCAGAAGCCCAACGACTCGCCCATGATGTTAGTTGCGGCATCCCAACCGCACTCGATCAGGATTTCCTGGCCGTGTAAGCTTCGCGAGATGAGTCCAAGCACGAAGAATGCTGTCCCCCTCAGCGACATGACCTCAGACTCTTCGGCAATCCGCACAATGTATTTTGTCACATCTGTGCTCTCGAGGAACGGTGCTCCCAAATCCATAGAGCCGACGTTTCCCACAGCCCACAAGCACCCCTTGACTTTCAGGATGATTTCCGCGTCTTCCTTTTCCATGCAGAAGTCCTTGATCGTCGACGCAAATTCCTCGAAGTGACCTTTCGCCTCGAGCAACTTACATCCTTCCAACGTCCGGGCAAGTTCGCGGTAAAAGTGAGGGGGTACCAGTCCATAATCCGAAGGGTCAGGTAGTTCGTCAAACGCCAAATGTGACGGAGGCTTCTCGGGTATGTCCGCCAGGGCGCGAGCGAGTGACGCCTCCACAAGAGCCACGTAGGAATCATTACGGCCCAAGAACCAATCGTCCATCTCCCTCGTGATGTAGTCCAGCCCATCAAGATAATGGTAACCCACCGATGTTGACAGGAATCGGAGGAGCAACGGGGCTCCGATCTCGCTCAGATGGTCCAGTGTCGGAGCGCATTTGACGACATACTCGAGCGACCTCTTTTGATTGCAAGCTTCCTCCAAAATCTTAATGGCCACCTCGCAAACCTCGACATCCGGGTCGTAAAGCTGCGTGACCAGAAGACGAATAGCCCACTCAGCAACCCCTGTGCCAGGCATGGGCGCGTCGTCATGCTGAAGCGGTCTTGTGGCGTATTTCCTCACGAGTCTGGTTGAGAAGATGCGGATCTCCTTGGTACCGGCGGTCATTGCTTTCGACAGGATGATACGGAGGTGTCCATCCAGAGTGTAGTCCATGTTGCTGAGGAGAGTCTTCATCAAGTCGTCCCTGTCCCGCAGTTCCACGATATGATAGAACATGTTAATCATCTTCCACCTCTCGAAAATGTGGACACCTTCTGGCTTCTTGCTCAGCTCGCCGAGCATCGCGAAATATCCACCAGTCAGAGTTTCTCCCATGCGCTCTGCAGAGAAGATTGGTTCTTCGGAAGTGAGACCACTCATACGATCGAAATGTGACAAGCACTCGCCCAGCTGTCTGATCGGCTTGCTGTCCATCAGGTACCTGGCTCCATCGGAGTTGTTTAAAAGAGCTCGCATCAGTGAACAGCCCGCCCTTACATAGCGTTGGTTTGGTCTGGTGTTCTTCAAGATCGAAAAGCGGTGCTTGAACGGCCTGAAGAAGTTGATCAAACGGTGGATGAATTTTGTGGCCCTCAACGCCTCATCCAGACGCTTGGGATTGTACAGAGGCCCATCGAGGATTCCTAGGACGAGATCCCATCTCCACTTTTGATAGTTCGGAGTCTCCAAGACCCGTGATTCGGCCATCAGATTCCGGAACGAGGCCTCGTCAATCTGGGCACTAAACTGTTTTTTCGCCAGGTGTGGTGGGTGTACCTCTTCGGATTCTACACCACCACCAAACTTCTCATTTCCCCCAGAGCGGAAGAGGGTGCGGTTGACGCTATCTACTTGGTAGATGGTTCCGGTGGCTATGAAGCGGTCATCTGCACCAAACTGGGCGGCGGATTTGAGAAGGTCGGGCAGGACCTGGAGGTCCGCACTCCATGAAGGTGGCAGCAGCTCGTTGGCCATTTTGAGAACCTCGCCAAGGAGCAGCGTCGTCTTCCTCTTGAGAGTCAGGTTTATCGAATCCTCCTCAGCGTGCAACAGTGCGGGCACTAGACCGGAATGTAGTAATACGGCCAGCATAACGGCGACATAATGGTCGACAAGACTTCGTTTTGTTTCTTCCTCCTCCGCTTTCGAAGCGGACGTTGTAGATTCGGCGTTTTTCAAATTTGTGACTCGGCCGTACGTCGTCAAGCGTCGGCCAGCAAGAAAGGAAGAGGACCATGATGGCGGTTTGATCCTCAAGATGTCAAAAAGCAGCTCCAAAATGACGTTTCGAACCTGAGGAAGGGGAATGTATAGTGAAGATATGAGAGATCTGGTGGCCATGAAGTCGTGCATGCAAAGAGTAAGGAGGCCCGGCCAGCTTTTCAATAGTGCAGCAATGACTTTTGCGTTGGCCTTGAGTTTTTCTTCATTGGCATGCCCAGAGGAGGCATCGGTAAACGCAGCGAATGGCATCTGAAGCTCGTGCCCGGACCGTAGGAATTTCCTTCTGCTGGGAAGATCCAGCAAGTAGAGAAAGGAGCCAGTCAGACTTTCCGAGGCGTGATAAAGCCCCTCGCCAAGCGCATCTGTCAAAGGACCCATGCCGCCCGAAGATACCAGCCTTTCGGGGTCCTTGACAAGGATTTCTGCCAGCGTCAAGATGCTGATGTTCCGTAGCCGATCTTCCGTGTGCTCAGCAACGGCGACAATAATGCGGATAACAGCGCGTGAAATCTCCTTGACGCCGTCTTTGACTTCCAGAAAAGCTCGGACAAACTTCAACGCCTGCTCCCGCTCTACGCTGACTTTGCTTTCCTTGACCAACGAAAGAATGACCAGATAATCGGTGTGGAAAGAACGGATGGTTTGAAGAGATCTCCTGTCTGCGATTGCATACCTCATGACGCGGTATCCGGCTGCTGCGACTTCGCGGGTGTCACTGAGCAACATGTTCTGCACGCGTAGGCCAAAAACGGACCATGCCAAGTCGTACTTGAGAGTGGGGTGCCTCTTGAACAATTCAACCAGCGAGTTTCCCTTTTCCACGTAGTAGTCCATTGCCAGGCCTTCGACCTCGAGGGCCTGCAGTATGTCGGCCAGCACCAGGGTTGGAGATTCGCTGTCCGGATCCACCTCGTCTGGATTCTGGTACGACTCGGCCCGCGAGGGAGCGCTGCGGAACAGGAACGACAAGCGGCCCTCGGAGGACACGGGCTCCTTGGCACGCTGCATCTCGGTCTCCAGGTCCAGGCGCAGGTTGGCCAGCTTGCGGTTCGAGATGTTGAGCTCGGCCTCGACGCGGGACTTTTGCTCCTTGGCCTGCTTCGCGCTCTTGGTGTTCAGGGCCTCCAGCAGGTTCTCTGAGCCGATCTTGATCTTCGTCTCCTTCTCTATCTGGTCGCGCAGCTCGGCCTGCCTCGCCTCCGAGGCGGAGCGCATGCCCTCGTCGCCAGCGAAGGTCGTGTGCTGCTCGATCAGCGGCGGGCGCGTGTCGGAGCGCGAGGTGGTGGAGCGCAGCTCAGAGCTGAAGCTGCCGGGGCCGGGGGCTATGGTGGTCGTGTACGAGGCGCCGCGGGCGGTGGGCCCGCCGTAGCTGGCGGGAGTGCGGCCGCCATCTTTGCTGGGGCGGCCGGGAGGCAGCAGGTTGTGGTGGTCCGGGGCTTGGACATCGGGCTGGCTGGACATGGAGCGCGACGCGGGCGCGGGCTGCAGGATGGGCGTCATGGGAGTCCATCAACCAAGACACGGCTGCCTCATATCGTGGTGATGGCGTCGTGGATTCGCAGGCATGAGGAGGGCTACTGGGCTGCCATCTCATGCGACGCCGGGAGCGGAGCGGAGCGGAGGTCGGGCGGCGGGTCGGGCGGCGTGGGTGCGAGGGTGCCTGGGGCGGGCAGCGGTGAGAGCGAGCGGGTTTGGGCGGTGGGGGGGTGGGCGGTCGAGGGCGGCGTCTGCGGGCAGAGGAGCGGGCTGGAGTTGAGGTGAGGTAGGGTGGATGTACCGGGGTGTGGGCAAGGTGTGGGCAGCAAGAGCGAGCGGCCAGCACGGCCAGGGCTGAAGGCTGATGCGGGGGACGACGTGCTTGGGCCTCTCAGGCTGCGGCGACGGAATTTCACAATCCTCCTTGGCCAGACAACACGGCTCTGCGCGTCTGGCGCGCGTTTGGCCAGGAATTCTACTACGTACGTGTGCACGTCGGCGCGCGCTGGCGGGCGGCGCCAATCACGCCGGCCTAGGGACCAGCGCATGGGTTGAGCGAGAGGTGCTCCAATTTCGTCATTGCGCCGCCCAAGGCCAGGACGACTGCCTCCCGTCTCGCGCGCTGCCCTCACAGCTGCCGGGCCCTGCCGGTAGATGCGGCGCCCTGTTAGCGGCTGGCCGCTGGCCGCGGTGCAGCAGCAGCAGCAATGGCAGCGGCCCGTCCGCGCAGGGCGCCGCTGGCTGCAGCACGAGCAGCCGGCATCGTCGGAGGCGGCCTGGGTTACGTAGCCCAAATTGCTTGGGCGCACACGGCATATCACTGCCCCGAAGCGGGGTGCGTAGTGGTTGGTGTTTGCGGACGGGTTCAGAGGCGTAGGGGGTCTGCTCCGAAGCTGAGTGCGGCGGCCTCCGACACGGTATGGCGTGAGCCGCGTCCAGCTCCTCCACGACAAGTGGGCCCTCATTGGCCTCTCCGCTGCATAGACCGCGGGGACATGTAGATTGCGGCCGGCCAGCGCAGGCGTATGGCGAAGTCCGCCGGACTGAGCTCCCCGATAAGGGTGCGATATAAGCTTCTTGCTCCCCCATCCCGCCGGTAGCTTGTTCCCAGCACAGCTCCGCCTTTGTCTGCAACCAGCTCCAGCTCAGCCAGTCTCGCTGCTCGCTTTCCCGCCGATTCGCCAGCTTATTTCCCTCTTCGGATCCCTGCAGCAATGTCTCAACTCAACTACGCCCGCTACGGCAAGGACAACGTCCGCCTCTACAAGGTCCACAAGCACGGCGATGGCACCCAGTCCGTCGTCGAGCAGACCGTCCGCGTGCTCCTCGAGGGCGACATCGAGACCTCGTGCGTACGCCTCAGCGCCCCGGAAACCACCAGCTGCTGACAGCCCCATCCCCGCAGGTATACCGAAGCGGACAACTCCGTCGTCGTGGCCACCGACACCCAGAAGCAGACCGTCTACGTGCTGGCCAAGCAGAACCCCGTCACTCCCCCCGAGCTGTTCGCCTCCATCGTCGGCACCCACTTCATCACCAAGTACTCGCACATCCACGCCGCCCACGTCAAGATCATCACCCACAAGTGGACGCGCATGACGGTCGAGGGCAAGCCGCACCCGCACTCGTTCGTCCGCGACGGCGACGACATCCGCACCGTCGAGGCCGTCGTCCGCGAAGCCAAGGGCATCGCCATCAAGAGCGGCATCGACAAGCTCCTGGTGCTGAAGAGCACCGGCTCCGCCTTCCACGGCTTCCACCGCGACGAATACACGCGCCTGGGCGAGACGTGGGACCGCATCCTGAGCACCGAGGTCAAGGCCGAGTGGGAGTGGAAGCCCTTCGCCGGCGTCGACGACGTGCGCTCCAAGGCCTCCAAGTTCGACGACGCCTTCGCCGCGGCCAAGACCATCACCCTCGACACCTTCGCAAAGGACAGCAGCGCCAGCGTCCAGAACACCATGTACAAGATGTGCGACCAGATCCTGGCCGCCGCCCCGCTGGTCGAGACCGTCAGCTACTCGCTGCCGAACAAGCACTACTTTGAGATTGGTATGTCCATTGCGCTCAGTTGAGAGGGAAGTTCCACATGCTGATACTATCGTCGCAGATCTGAGCTGGTTCAAGGGTCTGAAGAACACCGGCAAGGACGCCGAGGTTTTCGCTCCTCAGAGCGACCCCAATGGTCTCATCCAGTGCACCGTTGGTCGCAAGGGTTCCAAGGCGAAGCTGTAAATGTTTGCTGTGCTGCGGCGTTGTCATTTCCACGATATCATAAAGCGAGACCGGCGTTTCTGGTTCTGCATGTAGAGACATTCGAATTAAGTCCCATCTGAAAAGCTTGTCCTGGCGGCCTCGTGATTTGTGAACCATGCTAGCATAGTTCGGGATTTCATCGTTCATGTCATGCGGGTAGTCGCCAACTCAGTATCAGCTCCTGCATGTCCATGGAGAGTCATATGCACTTGGATTAGTCCAATGGCACATTCAATGCCGACAGTATTTGTACAGTCCCTCGACCCGCCCTCGAAACCACCGGTCATACAGAGAAATACCGCTTCCTGAATCCTTTTGACATGCAACCTGAACGCCAATTCTACTACACCCTTCCTTATCTCGACTGCTCGAACGCCTTCTTCACCTCCGGCAGCTCGCGTATCGAGGAAGCCTCCTGGCCCGCAAGTTTCAAGATATTCTTCTTGTACGGATGCGCCGCGCCCTCGAACACTATTCACACAACACGTCAGCAACGAAACCCGCCAGAAAAGGGTTCCCACCAGGACAACCCCATCCTCTCCCTCCCTCCCCCCTTCAAAAGAAAAAGAAAAAAGAAAAGAAAAACACCAAAACACTCACCCTTCAACCTCGCCAACCTCACCTTCCTCAACCGATTCTTCGGCAACATGCCGCTCACCGCCCTGAGCAACACCTCCCCCCCGCCCCACTTGCGCATCAGCCGCTCCATCGTGATCTCCTGCAGCGACCCCGGCCGCGTGTTGTGCCGGTAGTACTTCTTGCGCTGCATCTTCTGCCCGGTCGTGTGCAGCTGCGCGCACCCCGTCGCCACGACGTAGTCGCCGCAGTCGGTCGACGGGTCGAAGATGGGCTTGTGCTTGCCCATTAGGGCCAGTGCGATGGAGGAGGCGAGACGCCCGAGGGGGCGTGGGTCGGACGAGGCGTCGATGTGGTGCCAGGCGCGGGAGTAGGCGAGGCGGGTCTGTTTTGGGGGGAGGTGGGGGGTGTCAGTGGGATATTTTTCTGGAGGGGGGGAGAGGGAGAGGTGGTGGTGGGCGTGGCGGTTGGGAGGGTGGGTGGTTGGTGATGCGGTACCTTGCCGACGGTTTGCGACATGCTGGGCTTTTCGCGGGCGGTCAGACGACCGTGATTGGAGCTGAGTGGGAAGGGGAGATCGAATTGGTGGCCCGGCCAAGGAGGGAGAGGGAGTGGAAGTGGTGTTGCGGAGGTGCGCGCGATGCCGGCCGGTCCCTCTCTCCAGAGCTGTGGTGTTGCGGTTCGACGGGATGAAATCGCGCCAAGACTTTTTTCGGCACCTGCCGACCTCACGTGCGAGGGCTTCCGCATTGGGCAGTTCGATGCATCTTCTATCTGCACGAGAGCTTTACGGGACAATCATGAGTGGATATCTATGGAATTGCTTCTCGTGCAAAGCAACTTCCATACCGGTCTTATGGCATTGTAAGAGATTGACATCTGCGTCGTCGCGATAACTTGGGAAGTCGAACCGACCGACAGCGAACTTATTCTCATCTTCCTCATTGGGCAGTCGTTTTGATGCTCGTTCATAAAATCTCCCAGGGTACTGTATAGGATGATCATACATACTGCAAAGCGGATCTGCGCCGTAACCCTCGGTATGGAGGTTTAGACGAGGATTGTAAGAGCAATCATTGTATTTTGCATGATTCTAAGCTTTGGGCATCGGGATCCACGCGAGTGCTGACGCTTTTAGATTCTCCGTTAAACCACGAAGCAGGTTCAGTCACGCCTGCAGAGGGTCAAACGAGAATATAAGGGCTTGTCTAACCATTCTAGCTGGACTTCCACATCGGGTCAATCGAAATGTGTCATCAACAACGCAAGGAAAGATCACAACATGGAGTGAGACTCGGGTGCAAAGGCGGAGACAGAGCTAACAACTCTGGCAGGAGTGAGCAACAGATGCGACACCGAAATATGGATTTCGGGGGCAGGCGGACTAGAGGAGGTGGATCAATCGCGACAAGAAGGCAAGTTGAGCTGTGTCAACCGCTGGTCAGAGAGCTCAGCATCTAGGTACACATGGATCGATCTAAAGCGTCGCATGACGTCATTGGAAAGGTGATGGAATGGAGGATCCATGCCAGAAAGAGTGCTGGAACAGGGTGAAGCTGGGAGCGCAGTGTGAGTGGCTGGGCTGGTGTGCGGTGTTGGTGTTCGGCGGCGCTGCGGGGCACTGGCGGAGGGCGTTGATTAACAATCGAATGGACCGAGGGTCCGCTCCGCAATCGCGAGACCTTCATACATGTTCTCGAAGATGCCGTTTCTTCACGCTTTCTCTACACACGCCCGCGCGCCCTGTTTTCCGACCCTATCCTCGCCAACATGATACCCCCGTTCCAGGTTAGCCCTAGACCAAGCGTCGGCATTACAGTGGTCGCCGCTAACGGCTACACGACAGACTACATTTGCGGTCCCTCTTAGCTGCGAGGCGTGCATTAAGGATGTCTCGACCTCCCTGTACAAGCTTCAAGGTCAGCACCGAACAATGCACGCTGCGCGCCTCGGGCTAACGTGCAATTGCAGGCGTGAGCAAGGTCGAGGGCGACCTGCAGAACCAGCTGGTCTCGATCGAAGGCACCGCCTCGCCGTCGTCCATCGTCGCGGCCATCCAGGACACGGGCCGCGACGCCATCCTGCGAGGCAGCGGCGCGTCCAACAGCGCGGCCGTCTGCATCCTCGAGAGCCACAGCGCGACGGTCGAAAACAAAGTGCGAGGCCTCGTGCGCATGGTCCAAGTGGCCTCCAATCTCACCATCGTCGACCTGAGCATCCGCGGGCTGTCGGCCGGAACGTATCATGCGACAGTGCGCGAGTGCGGCGACATATCGGAAGGGCCGGAGTCGACGGGCGGCATCTGGGAGGCGGCCAAGGCTTCGGCGGAGGGCAAGCCGGCACGGGGAGTGTTTGGCACGGTGCAGGTCAACAAGGGGGGCGTGGGCAGCGTCTTCCTGGACCGGCCGGTCGAGGTGTGGGAGCTGATAGGGCGCAGCATCGTCGTGGCCCGGCAGCAGGAGGGCGGGTTCGACAAGAACGACGCCGACACGCTGGTGGGCGTCATTGCACGGAGCGCGGGCGTGTGGGACAACGACAAGACGGTGTGCTCATGCTCGGGCAAGACGGTTTGGGAGGAGCGCAAGGAACAGGTGGATCGCGGCATGCTCTAAACCGCGGAGTGCTTGTGCAGAGCCGGCTCGAACGGGCTAGGCTCAGGCGGGGATTGCCCAAGTAGTCGTGTAGGCTTGCCGGAGTGGGCGGCTCTGGACGGCGGGGGCATGAACCGGCCCTGACGCAGCAAATGGCAGTGGGAACGTGAGAGCAGGCTTCATGCACCAGCGGGTTTGATTTCGTGATCTCGCGGCGGGCTGTGGAGGGGCGGCACGTGCTTTGAGGGTGGGAGGCGGAGGCGGCGATCTTTGACACAGTGCTGAGGCAGTTGGGGACGCAGCGGGCGAGCAGGCGAGCAGGCGTCGGGGCGCGACGTCGGAGGCGGGCGGCGCACGGCGCTGCGCAGCCGCACCGCTGCCACGGCGGACCAAGGCCGTCCAAGACCATTGTCATCCGAGAAGCGTGTGAGGCGGCGGGCTGCGCGGGCTGCGCGGGAGGGTGCAGGGCGGCAGCACTGTGACTTGTCGTGATGCTACGCGCCGTGGATGCGGCGGACGCGCCCGCCGAGGCGCGTCGAGAGCCAATCATGCGCTGTCGGCAGCCTGACACGGCCTCGGTCGTGGAACGCCATGCTGCGACAGGCCCTGTCGATAGTGGAGCGTGGGCTATAGCGAGCCTATGGCAGTTCAAGAAGGCCTCGACAAGAACGACGCGCCGGCCAGGTGCCTGTTGCGCAGTCCGCTCTTTTCCTCGAGGCCGCTAGCCGCACGCTCTTTCCTCCACCGCCTTGTTGCTGTTCACTGTGTGTTCATAATCTCTTCTGCATCCGCCGCTCGCCCGTCACGCTCCACAGCCCTCGTCACACGCGCCTCACCAAGCCTCCCGCCGCCAGACGACGCCGCCGCTCGTAATTCCCAGCCATATCTACATAATCGCCATCCCAGCCCGCAGCCCAGGCGGCTACTCCTCATTGGCAGCTTATACCCGCTCTGCGAGCACCTGCATGCCGGCGCTTCCCCCGTACCTTTTTTAATCGCGACGCCGCTCCTCGCCCCCGACCCACGAACCCTTGCATCGTTCCCGCCGCTCGGTGCTTGCGAAGCGCCCTCCACCTCCTCACTCCCTCCGGCATTGACTGTTCCAACAATACCGGCTGATCGCCCGACATGTCTCTCAAGCAGGTACGCCGCGCCTGCTGCTCTGCCTCTGGTCTTTGCCCGTAAATGCTGACTGTTCGCCGCAGGAGATCGAAACGTGGGTAGGAGCGCTGGCCGCTTACGACAATAACGAATTCGACGAAGCCCTCAAGTTCTTCGATGCCATCTCCGACACCTCCAAGATCCTCTTCAACATGGGCGTCATCCACGCCACACTGGGCGAGCACGAGAGAGCCGTGAGTACTGCGACTGCTCCGTGACTGGCCGCCGGCTAACCTCTGTCAGGTCGAATGCTACCAGCGCGCTGTGCGCCTGGATCAGTACCTCGCCGTCGCATACTTCCAGCAAGGCGTCTCCAACTTCCTGATGGGCGACTTTGAGGAAGCATTGGCCAATTTCAACGACACGCTTCTCTACCTGCGCGGCAACAACAACATCGACTACGAGCAGTTGGGCCTGAAGTTCAAGCTGTACTCGTGCGAGGTGCTTTTCAACCGTGGTCTGTGCTACATCTACCTCCAACAACAGGATGCAGGCTTGCAGGACCTGTCGTTCGCCGCCAAGGAAAAGGTGGTTCCCGACCACGACGTCATCGACGAAGCTATCCGGGAGGAGGCCGAGGGCTACACCGTCTTCTCGATTCCTGTCGGCATTGTATACCGCCCGAACGAAGCGAAGGTGAAGAACTTGAAGGCCAAGGACTACCTCGGAAAGGCCCGTCTCGTCGCTGCCTCTGACCGGTCCAATGCCTTCACTGGCTTCGCTGGTGCTGAGATTAAGAGGATCAACCAGGAGTCTGCTGCTGGCCTGAATTCCAAGGACGACAGACCGGATGATAAGGTCTCTTACGCTGCAACAAACCTTGTGAAGCCAGGATTGAGTAGTCGATCGAGACAGCAGTCGGAGCCGCCCATCAACCGCAACATGTTCCCTCCCACGCCTCCCCCGGAGGAGACGAAGGCCTCCCCCAATGGATACACTGCTCGGTCCCAGTCCGTTCGCGGCGAAGGCCGGAAACCCGCACCCTTGGAGCTTGGACGGGCTGCGTTTGACCAGTCCCCGAAGAGCCAGCAGCCTCGCCCGATGCCCCAAAGATCCATGTCCGAGCGCCCGAGACCGACACGTGAGCTTTCTACCTCATCGAGGAGTACGAGGAATCCCGGTCCCAGCATGCGTCCCCGTATCCTCTCGGACGAGGACGACCCCGCGAGCGCTTACCCCGACGATGTGTACGACATGTATGGCCGGGCTGAGCGCCCTAGCTACGCCGGACGCTCGAAATCGACACGTCGCCCGCCGCAGCAAAGACCCATGTACATCGAAGAGGAAGAGGAGGACGCTTTTGATCAGTCTGACGTCGATTCTGGCGAGTTCGAGATGGTGCCCGCGCGTGCTCGCAGCACGAGACGCCCGTCGACGACCAGCCGCGCTCGCGGACAATCTCAGAGGCGCAGCGTTGGTCTCCGCACGATTCGAGTCAAGGTGCACGCGGATGATACGCGCTATGTGTTCCTCGACCCCTACGCTCGCTTCGATCAATTTGTGGCTCAGATCAGAGACAAGTTCGGGTTGAGGGCGAACTTCAAGATCAAGATCAAGGACGAGCAGGACTACATTACCATGAGCGACCAAGACGATCTGGACATGGCGATCATGACGTGCAAACAGGAGGCGAAGAGGGAACAGGCGGAAATGGGAAAGATGGAGGTGAGTCTAGACGTCGAGCTGAACTCTGGAGCCAAGAACACCGGCTAACTCTCTGCTACAGATCTGGGTGCAAGTTGTGTAGGTGCTCGATTTTTTAACGTCTTTCACGATCTCATGGCGTATACACTTCGAATCTCCTCAAATTCCTTTCCTTTGTCTTATCTCGAATCTCAAGAAGTCTTTTTCCTTACGGTGCGGATCTCTTTTATTGATGATACTCAGCGAGCATGAAAAGGGGCATGTTCGGCGACGGTCTAGGTTCAGCGGGTTATTTCGTTCTTCAAGATAATCCTATCCAAACACTTGAGACACGTACATTCGATTCGAAAAGGCAAGAGAGAGCGCTCGCGCGATAGAGGCCCCGCCGCGTACATCTGCGGGTGCAGTAATATCTCACTACCTACCCCGTAATATGCCCATAATTGCGGCACATTGGTTTCACCAATGTCGAAACTTTCCGGGCATCCTGCGACAGGTAAGCATGCAGAAGTCCCCGAATACGAGGACGAGAAGAAAACGGGGCATCGATTGGTTGACGAAACAGTTTCGGTTGTAGCTTTCCATGTTTTGGCTCTCCTTCCTGTCACCATTCACGACCGCTCGTTATTGATCCACCAACCTATCCGGCCCCACGGATACCCACGGATGTACATACCCACCGCGCACGATACCCGAAACGATGATACCACTGGATTTTTACACGGTTTGACGATCTCTTTCTTGCTGTCTTTTACGTCCACCTAATGTTCTCTCGATCGTTTTGACGTTTTGAATTTTTGGCCATCGAAAAAGGGTGAAGAACCTATCGCTGTACAAAGTCACCCTTTTTCTGCTGTTTGTTTTTCTAGACTAACCCAGTGCTCACGCACATAAAAGCTTGCTTGTTGTGTCTTGTGTTTTCTATACCCTCTTTTTATTTTATGCGTACATGTCGTTGTCTTCGTCCGTGCATGTTGGGGAACCTGTCCTTTTCGTCGTTCTATGCGTATCCTTTTTCTGCGTCTGCTATCGTTTCTGCCCCTGTTTTGCTTTTCTGCAGAAGCGCTTGGCGGCTGGGCTGGCCCGCCGCCGTTTGCGCTCGTGTATCATCTTGTGCTTTGCGTATCTCTGTATATTGTGTGCATGGCACTGTAATTGTAAGTGCCGAACCCTGCATGCGGAGAGACTTCCTGCAAACGGGAGGTGATGGGGGATGAGAGAGAGAGCTTGCGGGCTGTAATTGTGTGTGAGTGTTGTGGATTATTTCCTACTGTATACTGCGCGCTTGTTTTTGTCGTGTGAATTACCGCTGCTTGTTGCTGTTGAAATGCGTTCTGCTTTCTTGCTTTTGCGTACGTTGTGCTTTGTGTTTTCGGGATTATTGTTTTTCTGCTGTGGTTCTTGGCTCGAGGGGGATCTGACACAGGGACTGTCTGGAGGCGGTTTGAGCAGCACGGGGCTCGGGTCCCGGCAGCAGCATCAACATCAGCATCAGCATGGGAAATATGCAGATCATTGCGTGAGTGTCAGATCACTGGGACCAGACCAGACCCAGACCCAGGCCGGGGGGGTTGTTGCGTTGGTATCGCGTCTGCTTCTTTCCGCCCCCTCCCCTTGGCGTTAATGCGTGGATCTTATTGCGGCTGTTGTCTGTTCTCTCTTTTTTTGTTCGCTAAAAGAAAAAAGTCGTTGTCTCTCTGCTCTCCTCTTACATAACTTGCTCTTATGCAGATCTCCTTCTCCACGTAAATCTGTCGCATTTTCTCGTGAGTCATCAGTTGCACATCTTTCTGCGCAGCTATCGCTTCGATCGCGTCTCATGTTCGAAAGGGGGGGAGACGAGGCGAGCTGTCGTCAGCGTCCTGTCCCCCGGCCCGAGTTTCGTCCCCGCAGAGTTAGTCGAAAGCAATGAGCGTGGTTGGTGACTGACGTGTGCTGGCTGGCTGACTTGCACACCGCGCTCCTCCTCCTCCTCCCCCCCTTTCCGATTTCTCCCGATTCGTTTTGGGAGTGCCGTTGCTCATGTTGTCAAACCGGACGTGCAACTCTGGTTGCGGGGAGCTGAGACACTGCATGACTACCTACCTACTACGCGGCTGTACTTGCTGCATCTGGGATTGGTCCATGTGCGGGCATTTGCATTTCACGGGGAAGAGGTTCAATGCGTGCGTAGGCGCCTTCCTTGCTTTGTCGGCTTGGGATCGTATGCGTCATGCCGCCATGCGTGGCAGTCCGGGGATGGTTGGCAGACTGACTCTTGTTCAATCAGGGAAAGACCGTGTAGGTGGGGTTGGGGTACTTTTTGTGTGGGCTCGGTAGCAGCGGGAGGATGGGTTGTGGTAGTTTTCTTGACACTTTAAGTTGGTGGGAAATGCTTCTCTGGTACCGGGTTGGTTCGCGTAGTGATATGGCGAAGAGGAACGGGCAGTTGACGCACCCATGTGGACACGAATACACGACGTAAGTTTGGACAAAAAGCATCCGCACGAGAGTTTCAACCATTTCGGTCTTGTTGCGAATTCAAGCGAGCCGATGCCGTACTTGGAGGAAAGAGAAGTTCATCGCTATCCACGCCTCCGAGTTTTGACCCCGTGCACTTATCAGAACTGTAGTCTTGTTTTCGCGCCGGTCGAACATCGTGATGGAAGCAACCTCATAGCCATTATTTTGTCCTCTTGTCCGAAACCATGCTCACGAGACCCTGTGTTCACCGCTCCCGGCGCGCCCGTGCTCATGCGATTGATCACAGGACGCTCCGGAAAGGCCCAGAGCTGTGAAGTTTAAAAAGGCCTCACGGATGAACTAGGATGGGCCAAATGAACACAATGCTGTATCTTCACCGACAACCGGGACTCGAACACTGTTGAGGAGGATCTGGACAACGTAGCCGCTCACTGTTTGCTTCGCTTTCTTTCTTGTCTCTGACGGTTCAGAACATCAAGGCCGGCCGCAAAGGTTTGATGCTCGTCGTATGGATGCGGTCAATGATCAATGATGATGATGATGATGCGGCGTGGCATGAAGCGTCAGTGATGAGGGCGTCGTCACTTTGGTCAGAGTACGGTAATCACGGTGTCCTTGGTAGGGGAGAGAGGCAGCATCATTCACTGTCACTTATCGTCGGCGTCTTGATGGGGTATGGGATGGCCACTCGGCGCACCTGGACGCCGTTGGTACTTTTATAGATCGAAGAGCACAAAGGCGAACAACAGTGTGATGTATGATTAGGTCGATCAGTGCGATCTCACGGTGATTGCAAAGTGATGTAGAAGCAAAGATTGATGCTTGAGATCTTAAAGTACTCTGAGACGTTGGATCGTTTTGTAGCACGCACGGGGATGCGCTTGGAGGCCAAGCGGCGGGTGTGGACGGGTGAACCTTGCTGTCGCGTGCCCTCTGTAGAGGTTGTCGGAGATTTGGGGCCGTGACCACCTGCTGTTGAGATGCGCGGCTTAAAAGAGTACCGCCCGTAAGAGTTTTGCAAAAATCCTTGCCGCCAACCACCATACTTCATGTTGTGTTCTCCTCTCCTGGGGCAAGTACATGGCGTACCGCATCGTATGTCTTACTTCTGCTACTGGGGTTATTAATCATTCAACCTCGATTTCATCACATTTATGAAGGCTATAGTACGTTGAGGATATACATCTTTCATCAATGCAGCCGATCATCAATGGACTGTGCTCATGAACTTCATCAACCCCAGTACGCGGAGAATGGGTCCTGACGGACATGCGAGAAGCTGACCATCTAGGGGCGTGCTAGCGAGAAGAGCGCAAAGAAAAAGTTCCGAACTAGTCAGGGATGCCATCGCTCGCAGTAGGGCAGAATGTGTATGGCTATAGAGAACAATGACGACCAGGTTCCGAAGTGCTTGACGATGGTATGTAAGTATTTCGACGTCTTCTGAAATAAACAGAAAAGAAGAAGGCGGTCAATGGTCGTGGAAAGGCTGGTCAGCCGCTCAAGTGCCGCACGGGCCACGAACCAACAGACCCCAGTGGACTTTCACGATACCCACTACCATCACACTTGTCTTCCTGTATCGCTGATCTCTATACTCTCAATCGAAGGATGTGTCATGACAAGCGACTGTGTCCCGCCCGGAATGACTCTTCTAGCAAATTGGTCTGAAACAGGTTGCGAGTATTAAACTTCACCAAAGCTTTACGGTCATGACCTTCACTGAGTGAAGAATCTACGGATTACTGACGGATAAATTACCTTTAAGAGGACGAGAACCCCTAACTTAAAGCTCTGCTTAGCCCTGTTCAACGTGGAGGAGACCTCAGGAGTTGCGCGAAGGAGGGCGCTTGACAGTGGAACCGGTTCAGCAACCAAGATGACTGGCGTGTTGCCACCTCCGTAAAAAACCGCAAAGCTCGAGTCCTCCGAGTAGATCGATGAGTACGACAAAGATCGGCAACAAACTCATCCTGACATGAGTCTGTTCAGCATGACATGTCCATGATGCTGTTCACCATTTATCCCTTGTGACACCGTAAGCTCCAACAAAGCATTTTCTGCCACCACCCAAGAAACTAGAAATGCATGCCAAAAAGAAAAAAGACAAGTGTCTCCATTTTTCAGCCCGGTCTACTGTTTCTTCTGTGAAGAGCTGCAAACCAGCGGCCCCCTCCACTCTCTGAAGCAGCCCGACCGACCCCCACCGTCAAAGCTCTTAAATCTCACTCCCCCCAACAACCATTCTAGCAACGCGCAGCTGAGTAGATCCTTTCTGCAGCGCAGGAACCCGTGTGCCCCCAGCGCTGGACACGTGCCGCCGACACCGACCCCCCGGCTCCCGCTCTGAAATCGACCATCGCATAAATAGCTCCCCACCCTGCTTCTGGCCTGCTTGCTTACTCGCTCATGCTCCTCTTGAGGTTCCGTCAAGAGTATTGGCTGAGTACGAACATTACAATGCCTCACTCCGGGGGGATGTAACGGAAAATCTTCAAGGCACGTGGCACTTTGCGCGGGCCCGTGGCTGTTGTAATTGTCCGAACCCCAACTCAGGTTCGCGCTCGGCTCGGCTCGCCTGGTGGAAAAGGAAAGACATCTCTATGGTGTTTTGAGTCGGCGCATCATTTTTTGATGACGCTGATGTGCCGAACAGCAAATGATGCTGGATAGCTGCTATAGGGGTTGGTGGTGCGGGAGTGGCTCGGCACGAGACTTGCGGAAAGCTGAGTGGAGGGGAGAAGGAGGACGCGAGTGACTAGCGCCCTGAGGATCGATGTTTTTGGCCGGATTCCCCTTGGTATCATAGTTGGCCGGCCAATAACGATAGAGGTTCCTTCTGCCGATCAGGCCGGTGTCCTGTACCACATGAGGACCATTAAGCGCTTCTTAGAGCTTCGGACAATGGTGGATGTGCCATGAGTGGCGACGACCCTTATATCCCTTATCGTCGGACAGACACGTCCATGTGATCGACACAGACTAGCCTTGCTTGAAAGACAACGTCCGTCAAAGCCTCCATATGACTACAGAAAATAAGTCATTCAGGTCTTTGATCAATAGGTAGTTTCGGCGGACGGAATTGCACGACACTGTAACAGCAAGGTAGCAGCCCCATCGGACAAAGATAGTGTTATACAGACGGACAGAAAACCTACAAGAAACCCCTATACATGCTTGCGCCCTCACAAAAGAAACCCAGAAAAGATACCCATCTTGACTCCGCCGGCACCAACCGTTCTACAAATCCAGCGATGTGTGTGTGTTTGTGTTGGAAACTCCCGAAGAAAAGATGAAAGGAATGCTCGGCCTATGCCAGTAAAAAAAATGACATGGAATGCGTACGCCTCCTCTTCTTAGCTTTGATGTCAGATGCAGCAATTTTTCTTTGGATACAAACTATGAAATACAAGAGCCTACAGCGCTCCAACGGGACGACGACCGAGTTCGGTTTGTACTACAACACTCACTGGGGCTTCAGTGCGGTCCTGAGGGCACCTGCAAGCCTTTGGTAGTCTTTCAACAACTCATCAATGTCTCCGATCTTCAAGTCCTGGGCGTTCTTGGCATCGATAAACTTCTTGACCGGAGGCGCCGTCTTGCTCAACTCGTCAAGCCGTTTAAGGGCGACGGCGGCCTTCGGATCAGCCTTCGAGTCAGTCTCGGGCCCGGGAGAAGGTGAAGATGTCGGCGCAGGTCGGGCTGGCTCTGGCTTGGCCTTCTCAGCCGGAAGGGTCGGTGTCGTGGGAGCTGGGACGGGCGAGGTGTTCGCCCTGCCGAACTTTGGAAGCATGTTCATGCCACCGAATCCACGCAGCGGGTTGAGGGTGCTGCCCAGATTCCGCATCGACTCCACGGCGGAAGCACCGGCACTGGTTGGTGTTGATGCTTGTGGCGGAGGGCTCGTAAGAGGGTCAGTACCCTTGTCAGCAGGGGTGAACGCCACGCGTCTGCTGCTTGCGCCACTCTTGGCACTGTCGACGCTACGCTCTCGGAGAGGGCGACGGCCACCAAAGAGATCAGTCACCTTGCTGTCCCGGGTCGATTCTGTTGCCTCTTCGTTGATAGAACTGCTCCCGCTGGCATTGTCGTCCATCGGCGGCGGAGTGCTGACAAGCTTGCGAACGTCTTCGAGAGTCTTCGGCTGGACCACCTCGTTCTTGCCTCCGGTTTGCTGCTCTTTCAGACGGCCGAACAAGAACTTGAGGCTATTATCAAGCGTCTGATTAATCGACTCGAACGCCTGGTCTGCGCTGTCTAACACGGCCTGCCGTGCTGCATCGCTGGCTGCTTCAATCCTGTTGGTTTGTTGCTGGATCAAATTGCTCAAGCGTCGCTGAGACTTGTCCATTGGTGACGGAGCCTCTCCTTTCCCGTCTTCACCGCCCGGAGCGAGACCCGATTGGGCGGGGGTAATGCCAAGATCCATGGGCGGAGGAGCATCACCAGGTGTGATGGGTCTGACAGACTTGTTGGGGCCACCCGGAAGCTCATCCGCCCGAAGTGTTGAGAGATCCACGTTTTCAAGGAAGGCAATGGAGGCTTCCAAGTTCACCAGACAGTACGCAGCTTCGCCGTCAATTTTGCTCGCGGTCCGGAACCTCTGGATAAAGAACAAGTTGCTGATGACGCAAATGCTGTCCGGTGGACTGGTAATCAGCGTGTAAATCAGTGTCGGCAGAATCTCATCGGCCGAGGATGAGCTCGGGAAAATGTGCGACAAGGCCTCGACGATGTTTTTGTGAGCCGCAGTCAGGTGCTGCAGCTTTCCTTGCGGGAATCTCTCGTCGTTCATCCTTTGGATGCTTTCACGCGCTGCGGCAAGCATTTCGGGGATTTCCTCTTTCTTGTCCTCCATGGACTTCCGCATCTCGGGTGTAATCTCCTCACCATGTCCGAGGAGTTCCTTCAGGCCGATACCGACAAGTGAGAGAGCGGCTGTGCGTGAGCGGAGTTTCTCGTCGCGTTCAGCGTCGTCGGTACTCCGGTGGCGCCATATCCGGGGGTATATCTGTAGTGGACCCTGGTTAACTTCCGCTTGGCGGGAAATACGAAGGAAAAGGGGGCGGGCAGAGAGGGTACAGAACGACCACGATCTCACCTTCTCACAGACAGCCCTCTCGACGGCCTCTTCCAGAGCGGTTCTCTTGAGCTCTAGCAATCTCCGTGCCTTCTTGCGGTCTGAAATCTCCGAGACGGTGAGCATCTGCTGCTCCTGGCCCGAGTCGGACGTTTTCCGAGCATTGCGCGAGGCTGTGGATGTACGCGAAGCGAGCGATGTGGTAGAGCCCTGGCGGGACAGTCTTGTCGAGAGAGCGGCAATGTGGGTGTCTATCTGGGAGCCAGCGCGGACGTAGAACTCTTGGAACAGGTTTGCCAGAGAGTCTATGTCAATGGGACTGGGGTGCACGCGAGCGGAGAGCGACTCGAGGAACCTTGGGCTGGTCAGCACTTGGAGGGCAGCAGACGGTGGCGGCGCATACCTCTCGGCCAGGCTCCTGATCTCGATGGGCAGGTCGTCGAACGACTGCGGGAGGGCGACGTCGCCGTCACGGTCGTCGTCGTGGGCATCGCCGTCCTCGGAGCGGGTGGCGAAGACGTCGCCGGTCTCGCTCTGGTCGCTGTCCTGGTGGGCAAAGGCGGTGGGATGCAGAATCTCGGGAATGGTAGCTCCCACGGTGCTCGCGCGGCTGCGATGGCGGGGGCCCTGCGGGGCCGAGTCGAAGCGACTGAAGCTCTTGGAGGCGTGGATGACGCGGGGACGGTCGTCTTCCTGGGCCATGGTTTCGGTGGTGCAGTCAGGGAGCAGAGTGGTGCGGACGCATGTCGCGGAGATGTAATTGCGGGTTGCTATTGATAGACAAGAGAAGCTCTGGCACACGCACGAGACACTTCGGTGCCCGCGGAGCTCAGGCAGAAGCCAGGGCGGCGGCCGATAAGATAAGGGGCGAGGGTCCGGAGCTGGTCTTATGACGCGGTTGCGCACGAACACCACACCCCAGCATCCGCCCAACGCTCCAGCTCCCTCTCACTCCTCACGCCTCCTGGCAATTATCCCCTCGCCCTCCCATATCCGCGCCTCAGCTCCTGCTGCCGCCTCCTCTCCAGCTTGCCCCCGCTCTGTCATGCCTGCCGCCTTTCTCTAGCAGCCGTTGCCACCATGACCACCAGGTACCGCTTCCGCAGCTCTGCCGGCAGAGCTGCCGCCGCCCTCGTCACCACCCTGCTCTCCGTCGCCGCCCTCCACCCCGTGCAAGCCGAGCTCGCCCCCGGCCATGGCGATGGCTCTGGCATCCTGCCAGTGCTCCCTCCGGGCGCTCCCACCCCGGATGCGCCCAGGCAGCAGCTGGCAAGGGATATGGACTTCGTGAGTACGCTCGGCCCGAAAGCCGATCGCTGGAGATGCTGATACCGCTGTCGCAACAGACGCTGAAGCACATCTTCCACCATGGAACCCACAAGTACCCCGGCCTGCACCGCCGCTTGGACATCCACCCCGACGCTCCCTTGTGGGTCACTTCCGCGGACGACCCCACGCACAGGGAGCCCGCCCCGCCCCTCCGCGCCCGCTCGCAGGCCCTCAACATCGAGCGCCTCGCCGACCGGACCCCCGAGGCCATCAACCACATCCTCGACACCAAGCGTCTGACCGGACGCGATGTCGTCTTCACCGCCGACGCCTGGACCGTCGATGAGATCGCTGGTCCCAACGTGACGGACAAAGAGAGCGTGCTCACCTTCGCGAGGATGGCAGCAAACGCCTACGTCACCGATCCCACCAAGCCCGATTGGTCCGATGTAAGGGGAGGCTTCAACTACACAGAGGATTTTGGTTGGGAGTCAGACGGTCTCCGTGGCCACATCTTCGCCGACACCGAGAATTCCACTGTTGTAATCGGCCTCAAGGGCACCTCGCCAGCCGTCTTCGATGGTTCCGAAACGACCACCAACGACAAGGTGAACGACAACCTCTTCTTTGGCTGTTGCTGTGGCCAAGGTGGTTCCTACATGTGGCTGCAGGTCTGTGACTGCATGACCTCCACCTACAGCTGCAACTCGACCTGCTTGGTGGAGAGCATCAAGGAGAAGGGCAAGAACCGTTACTTCTATGCCGTTCAGGATCTCTACCATAATGTCACCGCTCTGTACCCCGACGCTGACGTCTGGATTTCCGGGCATTCCCTTGGAGGCGCCACGGGCAGTCTGCTTGGCCTGTCTTACGGCCTTCCCGTCATTACCTACGAGGCGCCAGGTGAGGCCATGGCGGCTTCCCGGCTGGGACTGCCCACTCCGCCGGACTACCACCTTGGCAGACATCAAGACAGAACAGGCTCTGGCATATACCATTTTGGCCACACAGCAGATCCCATGTACATGGGCTTGTGCAACACAGCAACTTCCGTTTGCACCATTGCTGGCTATGCTATGCAAAGCGTCTGCCACTCTGGCTCGGTGTGTACCTACGATACCGTCGGAGATCTCGGCTGGCGCGTAGGAGCCGGAACGCACCGGATCCAGGAGGTCATTCACGACGTTCTCGAAAAGTATGACGAGGTCCCTCCGTGCACCCCGGACATCAGTTGCACCGACTGTTACAACTGGAAATTCTACGAGAGCAATGGCTCCGACACCACTACGAGCTCTATGAGCAGCACAGCGACGACCACCCAGTCGAGGACCGAGACGTGCAAGACTCCCGGCTGGTGGGGATGCCTGGATGAGAGCACTACATCTGGTCCTGTGACCACATCCACGAGCATCATTACGTCCACAACTTGCGACACGCCTGGATGGTTCGGTTGCAACGACAAGACGACTCATATTGTCATCACAACCTCCAGGACCGTCTTCCCCGTTCCCACTACGACTATTACTTCGACCACGACTTCGACCTCAACTTCGACCTCGGAGACGACTTCGACCACCACATGCGAGACTCCTGGTTGGTTCGGCTGCAACGACCCTACAAGTACGACCACTTCCACGACCACATCCGCTTCGACGTCAACCTCGACCTGCGCCACGCCTGGTTGGCTGGGTTGCAACGATCCCACAACCACAACCACAACCACCACACCGGCAACCTCTGCGACACCCAAGCCATCCCTGAGCTCTGTTCCTTCGAGTACCGCAGCCTCCACGACTTCGAGCTGCACTTCCAAGAACTGGTTCGGCCTTATTTGCGTCGATCCTTCGCCCACCGACACGCCGGCTCCCTCCCCAACACCGCACCACAAGTGCGCTCACAGGGACTTGCTTGGACGCTGCAAGGAGTGGAAGGAAGAGGAGGATGAACTGTGATGGCACGTCGGAACTACCATGAACGAGACAAGTCATGGATTTCATTCGCTTAGAAATTCAGCAGCACTGCGCATGGCGTTTTGTTTAAGGCAGGCGTCTTTGGTATTTGTTTTTTTTTCTTTTTCTTCATGATACCGCAAGGAGGGAAACGGATGATGGGCGTAGATTGAGTATTCAACGTCCATATATACATAGTTTTGATGTGATCTTTTATTGAGATCGAGTTTATATGAACACAGATTTTTGATTAGAGTGCGTATGTATGACATGTCCTTTAGTTCATGTCCTGGCTGTGTGGTGCGATGCTGCATGCAACTTAATGGCTCGATTAATAGCAATAAGGAACTCCCTGGCTAAAAGCGGAAGGTGAGCAAACACCCCTGGAGCTTCCCAGGAGATAGTGACGGTTAGGCGCTTAGTGGGATGTGTCCAAGTCATTGATCGTATGCTTCTAGTATCCGTCCAAATACACATCCAAGCCCGAGGAAACACGAAAAATTCGAGACCGGTACAGAGCATTGGAAATGTAGCCACATTTGTAGTTTCAGTCTCCTCACCCGTCGGACGAGCATATCAAAGAAAGATATTGACTACGAAACGTTATGACTCAAGGGACAATCTAGCAGTGTCGACGAGGTCTTGGCCAGATCTCCACAGGACCCATGGATAGGCGGTACCAAACCGGTTGCATCTGGTGTGGAACACGAGGCCCGCCGGATTGACGCGGCAGCCAGCAACGTAGCGTGCCGTCTCTCCGGCTCGCGTCGTTGGGAGTTGAGTGATGATGAATAATTGTTTTTTTGAGGTGTGAGCGGTGAGACGGAAAGAGGCGTGGCAGGCTGCAGATGCATCAGATAAGATCTATCCATGACACAATGACGTGCTGGACATGTCGTTTACGGGAGAAGTCGTGCGGCCGGCGGGTTTTTTGTTTCGTGACTGCTGAGGATCCATGGAAGTCCGCAAAAGCCCGAGGCCGAGAACGGGGGCACGTGTTTGCGCTCCAGGAAGGCGCAGCCAATCAGGGCAGCACCCAGTTCGCTCCCAGATCACGTCAACTGAATAGTGCATCGTCCGCGCCTATCGAGACCTAGCATTGGAGCCGGGGGGCGTGGAAACTCCTCCACCGAATGCCCCAGCCCTGTCGTACCGCGAGTCCCTTCCTGTCTTCGCGAGCCCTCCGTTGCAAGAGCGCGCGGCTGTCCCCGGCCCAAATTTGCGCCCGACGGCATAGTCATACCCAAAATGAGCACAATGTGGGAGATACGACGCCCGTCGTTGCTCCCTCGCACACCATCGCGCGCAGATATCCACCGCGCTCCGCTCCGCTTAAAAATCAACCACCTCAGCCGCGAATAAGCCCACCAGCCCTTCTTCTGTCCGACGCGCCCACTTCTCCGACGAGAGCATCCCGCTTCCGCTTCCGCATCCCACCCCGCCCGCAAGGCCACCCCTCTCTCAATGGCGCCCAAAACGCCCCTCTCGTCCGTCCTGCCGCCGCTGCTGTTCGGAACCGCCACCTTCAACCACCAGTACAACAAGGACCCCTACGCGCTCGACACCACCGGCCTGGTGCGCTCCGCGCTCGAGAAGGGCATCCGCGCCTTCGACACGTCGCCCTACTACGGGCCCTCGGAGTCGCTGCTCGGCGCCGCCCTCTCGACGCCCTTCGTGCGCCAAAACTTCCCGCGCGAGGAATACTTCCTCCTCACAAAGGTCGGCCGCGTCGCGTCCGACGAGTTCGACTACAGCCCGGAGTGGGTGCGGGCGTCGGTGGCGCGCAGCCTGCGCCGGCTGCAGACGCCGTACCTCGACGTCGTCTACTGCCACGACGTCGAGTTCGTGTCGGACGACGAGGTGGTGGCGGCGGTGCGCGAGCTGCGGCGGCTGCGCGACGCGCCCGCCAGCACCGTCCGCCACGTCGGCATCTCGGGCTACCCCGTCGCGACGCTGTGCCGGCTGGCGGAGCGCGTGCTGCGCGACACGGGCGAGCCGCTCGACGCCGTCATGAGCTACGCCAACTTCACCCTCCAGAACACGACGCTCGCCACCGCCGGCGTGCGCCGCCTGCGCGCCGCCGGCGTCGACGTCGTCCCCAACGCCAGCCCGCTCGGCATGGGCCTGCTGCGCCGCGAGGGCGTGCCCGTCGGCAGCATGGGCGACTTCCATCCCGCCTGCGCCGAGCTGCGCGCCGCCGTCCGCGACGCGTCGGACCTGTGCGACATGCACGGCGAACGGCTCGAGGTCATCGCCATCCGCTTCGCGCTCGAGACGTGGCTGCACGCCGGGGCGGAGGTGGGCTCGCGCGGCGACCCGGCGAGCGGCGTGCCGTGGAAGCGGGAGCGGATCGAGGAGGTCGGCGGGCAGAAGCTGGGCGTGAGCGTCATGGGGGTCAGCCAGCCGGCGGAGCTGGACAAGACGATGATGGTGTGGCGCAGCATCCTCGACGGGCTCGAGGACGGGCAGAGCGTCGCGGACCGTGCGGGGCGGTGGAAGAGGGCGCACGAGTGGAGCCTGAACCGCAAGCGCGCGGTGCAGATGCTGGCCGAGGGCGTGCAGGAGTGCCTGGCCGACTGGGTCGACTACGCGTGGGACAGCCCCGGCGACGGCTTCGTCAACATGCGGGCCAAGAGGAGGCAGGCCGAGGAGGGCGAGGTCGGCAAGCAGAAGACGCTCACGGGCAAGGAGGCCGAGGCGGAGGCGCCCTGGCTCACGCCCGCGGCCAGTCCCGAGCCCGAGGCGGCGGCGGCGGCGGCCACAGAGCTGCCGTTGAGGTGACGATTGGGGTGGTCGATGAGCTTGTTCACGACAGGGCGTTTTTTTTGCTTTTGGAAGGGAAATATCACTCCGGCGGCGTGGGTCAATTAGCGCTTCGGCAGCATGATGCATGCCTGTACGACGCCATTGTTTGGGTATCTGATCGTCGCTTTGTCACGAGAGAGACGCATGTACGTGGGCGAGTGTAGAAGGCTAAGAAATCAAGGAAGAAAGGCCGAAGGATGCGTGGAAAGCACCGGTGAAGAGAGTCGTATTGTTGCAACTGTGCTGCATGCAGAGTTAGACGTCCCAGGCCATCGAATAGGAGGCAGGCTGAATCAGTGGCACGGCGGGAATAAAGGCTGGGGAGAGCGGCAGTGACGCAATTGAGAGAGAGGCACAGAGGCAGCACAGCCTTTTGGGCGGAGATCCGCCCGTGCAGGGCGGGAGGCCAGCACAGCTGCAGCGGTCTCGAGCAGTGCGAGCAGTGCGAGCAGTGCGCTCAGAGCGCAGCGCGCGGCGGGGGAGGGCAGGTGGGCAGCTGGAGTGTGCGGGATCGGAGAGCAGGTCGGTCGCGGTGAGATTGCAGGTGTTTGTTCGGAGCGTGCGTCATGCCGCGGTGGACAGGGCTCTCTGGGCTCTCTGGGCTCTCTGGCTGTGCCCCCGCGTGCGTTGAGCGAGCAGCCATGGCCAGAGCAGCGAAGAGGAGCACATGCAGCCGGCCCTCCCGCGCCACCGGAACACCAGCCTCTGCCAGCGAGCGCAGCAGTCGCCCTCAAACAACAAGCCTTGCCACGCTGCCTGACGAGCCCCCGCCGTCGGCCCACGTTGGCCAGAGCATCATCCTTGCATCGTAGCTCGCCCGTCGACAGCGCACCGCCCGCCTCAGCCCAAACAGCTAACGCCCAAGCCCTCCCGCTGGCTTACCACAACCCACCTCTCGCCTTCCTTAACCCAGCCAAAACCCCCCGTTACGCCATCCGCCGTCTGCAAATCGCAACCGCCCGTCGCCTGTCCACGCGACCGCCGGGCCACACCGCACCCAGCCCTGCGATAAGCTTCCGCTCCAGGATGCGCCGCGGGTAAGGCGCTGTCTTGCTTTGACCGTCCAGGTGACACACGCCAGATACAGAGCGACGCCTGCTTGCGCGAGCCAGCCGAGCCCTGCACCAAAACCTCTGCTCGGACTCCTGACGCCAGGCCGACGCCCAACCCGCCCGTCCTCGCAGCAATGGGCAACAACTCCAGCAGAGAGGGGCGCCCCGGCACGTCGCTGGGCCACTCGAGGTCGCACGATGGCCACTCGCACGGCTCGCAGCAAGGCGCCCAGAACCAATCCGGCGACCGCATGTACTCGTCGCGCAGCGGCCGCAGCAGCCGCCCCGACCTCTCCTTCCTCGGCATCAACACCAGCTCCGACAGAGACCCTCCCGAGTTCACCAGGCGCGAGACCAGAGCCGAGCGTGAGGCCCGGAAGCGGGAGAAGGAGCGGATACTGAGGGAGCAGGAGCGCGAGCGGAGCGTGCGCGAGGAGGGTGTTGATGGAGGATACCTGGTCACTCTGGGCACCTACACCGGCCCCGAGGATTTTAGCAAATCAACAGTCCGCCAGCTGATGGTATGCCGTTCTCTTGCTTCAATGCCGCAGTGGAGCTGATCATCCCAGATTGAACGCCGTGTGGCTCCGTTCTGGAAGGGCCTCAATGACCACGAAGACACATGGACCGAGGCTCAGCTGGTGTGCATCGTCAATGACCGCCCGCTGCCCGCCCCGGACGAGCCTCTCCCTGCCGATTTGGAGCCCGCGCGGACCGCCGATTCGAAGAACCCAAAGTCATCCGAGCAGAGCCTCAACGGCCTGATGGTGCCCATCACCGGCAGAACGCCCTCCAGCACCTCGGATGCCTCCGGCCGTCTTTCCCCCGGCCAGAGTGCCTTTTCGCTTCCTTCGGCCACTTCGCCTCTCGGTAACACATCCTCATCATCTCCCTTCTTCCGCGGCCGCGCCAAGACTCTCGCGGCCTTGACAACGTCCTCGAAGAATAACTCGCAAACTGATATGACGCCCCAAGAGGTCATGCTGCCCAAGGACCCTTACGTGAACGGCCAACGACTCGAAGCATTCCTGTACAAAGACGCCTCCGAGTGCCCCATCTGCTTTCTTTACTATCCTCCCTACCTGAACATGACTAGGTGTTGCGACCAGCCCATCTGCTCCGAATGCTTCGTCCAGATCAAGCGGCCCGATCCCCATCCGCCCGAGCACCACGATCCAAACGACCCGAACGCCCCGCCCCCTTCGACCGAGCCTCAAGACGACTGCATGTTGGTATCCGAACCTGCCGCGTGTCCCTTCTGCAAGCAGCCAGAATTTGGTGTTACATATGAAGCGCCCCCGTTCAGGAAAGGCCTTGCGTACCAGGGCCAGACCATTCAGCCTTCGGCCATGTCTTCGGCATCCTCTCTTGCAGCTCCTACGTCGACAGAGGGTGGAGGTGGAAGGAAGCGGGGCAAATCGCTATCAGCAAACTCACCGCAGGTCATCACGACGGATATGGTGCGTCCGGATTGGGCCAAGAAACTCGCAGACGCACGAGCGCACGCGCTGCGGAGATCTGCCGCTGCGACCGCCCTACACAATGCCGCATACGTCATTGGCAACAACTCGTCGGACAGCAGAGGATTCACTCTAGGTAGGAGGAGAAGAAATCTCTTGAGCAACGACAGCCCAAACAGTAGCGGCACAGGAACGCCACGAAATGGATCCAGCGACCCTCTGACTCAGCTTCTAGGTTCGGCAGGCAGAGAGCGCGGATCGGAAAGCCAGCAGCAGGATTCTTCGGGACGGCATGGCTCGCGGAGAAGTCGCATGGAGGATCTCGAGGAACTCATGATGATGGAGGCGATCAGGCTCAGTCTTGCTGCGGAAGAGGAACGGAAACGGAAGGAGGAGAAGGAGGCGGATAAGAAGGCCAAAAAGGAAGAGAAGAAGAAGGCCAAGGAGGAGAAGAAGGCTCAGAAGTACGGCCGCAAGACTGGTTTCTTCCCCGTCGATGTCCCGGAGGATGCTCCTCAGCCTGGCCCTTCTGCACAGGGCGATTCGAAAGGGAAATCGATCGACCGTTCCGGAGCCGGATTCAACCCCATGTGCGAGCCCACGTCGACGCTCAACACCGGAGCCTCCTCGTCGGCGCGCGCAGATCCGCAGAAGCACCTTGAGGAGAGCAGAGCACGCATTCAGAAGCCCTCAGACTCGGTTGGTCCCGCTTCCCCCCTCGACCTCACCGGGCAGACATCTCATCGCATGGCACTCCGACAGCTCTCCAATGCGTCCTCATCAGCGTCCTCGCTCGCCGAATCGGAAGAAGCAGACTCGCTGCGCCAAAACGGTCAGGACGTGAACTCTGGATCTTCCTTTGAGCCATCCCCTAACAACAGTGGCTTGAGCCTCGGAGGCGGGGCTTCCGCGTCCGATCCTCATGTTGGATCCGACACGCCTCCCGGCGGCGGCGCCGGTACCGAGCCCATGTTCAACTTCAGGAGCTTAGCGGCCGTCATCGGCAACGAGGACGAGCGGGAAAAGTCTCAGACCGAGCACCTCGAAGACATCGGCCCCTCCACTCCGTCCCCCAACAACGAGAAGTCCAGTCACGAAGCGATGAGAGCGGGGGACGGAGCTGCCGCATCGACCATCCCCACGTTGTCCCCGGCAGCTGCAGCAGACGGCAACGTGACTCGCAGTCGCGGAGATTCGGGCGAGAGCTCCAGCAGCAGCGCGCCACCGCCCGTCTTCATCACGCCTGCCAGCCCGCCGCCTGACGGGAAGGCTCCGTGGTTGCCGATGCCGGATTTTGGCGACAACGAGTTGGATCAGAAGAGTGTCGGGGACGTGCAGATTGACGAGCGGCAACAAGAGCATGAACATCAGAGGCAGCGGCATGAGACTGATTCTCATTGATTGACTCTTTTTTGGTTTGAGAGAAAGGTCAGCAGTATAAGCATGGGGGGAAGGGAAGGAACAAAGATGGAATTATTCTTCTTTTTTTTTCCTCTCTTCGATTCATCCATCCATCCATCAATGCAAATGGGAGTTTTTTTTTTTGCAACATTCAGACCCAGACGCGAAGGGGGGTATGCATCAATTGTTTTTTTTTACTCTTTCCTTTTTCCTCTTTTTCTTCTTTCTTCGCTTCTCTCCACTCCACTCCACACTCGACATTCATGGCGTAAAGGTATATATATATATATACTTGCGGAGAGACAAGACGGGCGGAACGCAGGCCTGGCTTTTTTCATCGATTATTGTCTCCGGGGGGGAGGGGGGGCTTCCAATCACGTGGTTTGTACGTGCGTGCGTGCTTGCATAGCATCGTCGTCGTCATCTACGGGGGCGGAGGGGGCTTGATGCTGCTCCTTCACCCCCTCTCCCCTCCCCCCTTCCTCCCCCTTTCAGTTTTAGGCGCTGCTGACTGGTATTTGCTGGCTCTTTCACCCCTTTCCTTTCCTTCCCCCCTCCCTTTTCCCATTTCTCACGGTGCTGGCGGATGTTTTCAATGATTTTTTTTCCTCCTGTTTTTTTTTGTTTTTCCAAAGAAGGGGTGCTGGCTGGGGCGTTTCTTTTTTTTTCTGGTTTTTTCTCTCTCTATATCTCTCTTCTTTCCCGGAGCGGGTCGGGGCTGGGGCGTCCATAAGGGCGTGGGGAGTGAGAATTGAGTTCGGTGTGGCGTGGCGTGGCGTGGAAGTGGCAGCAGCTGTTGGGGGGCCGAGAGATTGGGGGTTTTATTTATTCCTTTTTTTTTTTTTGCAACCCTTTGCTATTAAACACTTTACTTCTACTTCTTCTTCACGAGTGGGGGAGGTTTTTTTTTTTTCTTTCTCCAATGCAATGCGGATAGGATGGTTTTACCCTCCTCTTGCTTTTTCTTCTGGCTTGATGGGGATGGGGTGGGGTGGGGTGGGGTAGGGGGTTCCTTTGTGGTTGGTGTTGCACTTAGCGTTGTTATGGGCAGTAAGGACGGGTGGGCCAAGTATACGCATTGGTAGAGAGAGATGGGAGGGTGGGAGGAAGGGAAGAAGGGGGGCATGGACGGACAATCGGGGGGTGGGGGGTTCTTTTTTTTTTTTTCAAGTTTGTGGTGTGTGCGCGTGCGCGTGTCTTTACCTGTCACTGGAGCATATAGCGGAATTTCTTTTCTTTCCAAATGGGTGGTATTGATGTTGTTGTCGTCCCCTTGGTTCGTGATATTTCTCTTTTTCTTTCTGTGTGCGCGCGCGAGTGAGTGTTCTAATGCGGAGATAATTGTGGCTAAAGCCGAGCTCTCGCTCTCGCTTCTTCCTTGGAGGTGTGGATTGGTGCTCGTAGGTGCATCTATAACGTTCTGCTATAGGAAAGGAACGGGGTAGAAGTCTAGGTCGTTAGTGATTTTTGTGGTTGATACTTTGATGTACATATCGCGTATTCCAATTTGAGACCTCGCTGATGGATGTAAATATAAATTGTAGGTACATCTCGTCGAGCGTATTAAAAGGCGTTGTGGAGTTTGGCAGACAAGGCCTCACGTGTGTCAACAAATTCAGCATTAGTGTCCCTTTGTTTTGGGCATCTCTGAATTTTTAGTAAGCAGTTTGGTTAGACGTAAAAGTCCGGTAGCGCTCTTCGGGGACGTCCGAATGCGTTATGGAGACAGGGAATACAGCCAGGGTATTGAACAGGGCATGTATGCATCCTGCCGTTGACCCGGGTGACAATTCGAAAGAACGCCACTGACCACTTGGCCGAGCTAAACACAGCAATAGTGATTCGATGCCAAGTAATTGTGAGCATATGGTTCCGTTCCTAAAGCCATTTCGTAGCGTGGCTGCTTACATGCTTCTTCCAACGGCAGCCTTGTTCGCCTGTATTTACCATCATGAACATAAGGCACGAGAAAAAGAAAAACGTACATGGTGCTTTCAGCGCTAGGTATAGTAAGGATAGGTAGCCCTTTAAGAAATTCACTAGAGATATGGCGTGGTAATAGTAGCTCTTGGTGAACAGTAGTAGCTAGCAAAAGTGACACGATGCGAGAGGCTGAACTTCGCACCCAGTACTTTCGTAAAATTACGCCACCAACAATTACGCAGCCTGTGCGACACAGTAATTGGGCTTTGGCACCCGATCTATCAACCAATGATATGGTATTACTTATCTCAGAAAAGGTCTGACGGACAAGTGTTGCCTGACGAGGCGGATCTCTCGTTTGGCTGGCTTCTTAACCCTAGTCAGAAGTCTGCCTTGCCGAATAAGCCATGACCTACATAGCCGGTTATCTCTACCTTTTTGAGACGGCTGCAAGCTGAAACTGCACTGACACGTCAGCCTCGAGCACCCGATAATACTTGCAACCGCTGCAACCGGCCATTTGCATCGGAGCTGAAAGCGAAAGCGAGAGCCTTTTCGCCATTCGACATTCCTTTCTAGCGCTACGTAGCTCGTAAAACGTGGGCTGGCCGAGCATACATGCTATATAACTGGCAGCAGGTTCCGTGTTTTTCTCAGCATTCGAGGATTTCGCCAAACCTTCTCGACCCGTTCTCTTGTCTCGATGACCTGCCTTCGATTGTATCAGTAAAGAACCCAAGTGAGCTGCGAGTGAGAAGCCTTGCATGAATTTGATTTTTTCAATACTGACATTGTTCGACGGCAGCAAAAATGGAGGACGAGGCTGACAATCCCCGTCAGCCTTCCCCGTCATATCCTGCCGAGGAAGAAAAACTAGTCCATCCGGAAAACTCAACGCCGGGACTGGACTTTGGTGGAGACAATCTGCCTCTCTTTCTTCCCTCCTCTTCCTCGGCAAATGTCCTCGAGCAAGAAACCCCTGAAACTAGCGAACGCAGTGTACATGGCGACATGACGAATGTCCCTGGCAATGGCACTGATGTACCTGGCAGTGCAACGGATGTACCTGGGAGTGCAACGGATGTACCTGACAGTGCAAAAGATGTACCTGACAGTGCAACAGTTGTACTTGACAACGAAACAGTACCAGTAGCCACAGAAGTAAGTATGCTCGGGCATTAAACTGTTGAGTTTGTTCCTGATATATCCAGCCCCGAAACCCTACTGAGCAGAGAATGGAAGGGTTGAATCCGCGACAAATACACCAAGTCGTTGAACTTTTCAGTCGATTTCAACAGTTGATAGCCACGTCTACACGCCCAAATCAACCCCCAGCACGCGAGGATACAAACACGTCACCCTCTGCGGCTCAGGATCTCGTAACCTACACAATTCGATCTAAAACGTCGAAGAATGACTCGTATTGGGCTCCTCAGAATGTAAGTGAGGAGGAATGGGACCGGATGCATGTGGAGGGATATGGCTCGGTCCTTGAGATGAGAAAAGATGGCTATCTCAGCAAGACACGGACAGGAAACAAGTTCAGCGCGTTGATTGATGAGACGATGGTCATCCACTCACCTTACCTCATCAAAATCATGCCAGAACTCGTCGGATACTATCCGAGTTCCAAGAACGCCGGCGGAAAGCTCAGTGTTGGCAACCAGATGATGAAAGTCTCACGGCCCTATCGAATGTTTGGTGGCGCACGCAACAACATTCAGAGAGTGCGTGAGAAGTATCAGACCCAACTCAAAGAGGAACGGTTCGGATCTGACCAAAGCCGAGAAGATCTGGAGCTGACCGTCAAGCACATTGAGAAGCTTGAACATGAGCTGGACAAGGTCTTGAAGGAACCGATTGAGATGGAACAACAGGGATATCGGCAGAATCCGCCAGTCGCTTCGTTTGATATGCTGTGGCTGCTTTTCCGCCCGGGAGAATTGGTGTACACCAAGATTGACGATGAGTGGGCATGCTGCATGGTGCTGATCCCATTTTGGGGCGGCGGGCAGATCCTGGACGACACGTGGACACCAGTCCATCTCATCTTGAAACTCTGGTTTCTTGATTTCAATGGTGACAGCATTTGAACGATTCATGGCAGATTGAAGCATCAGCGCTGACGTAATCTTTAGGGAAGGTTTTGGATCGCAGACGGCATGAGCTCCGCATCGAAAACTTCACTGGGCAGAGAAACATTCTTGCCCTTGATGCATATCCCATCAAGTATCACCCTGATCCGAGCCTGAGGGAAAAGCTCACGAATCGTGGGAAAAAGTACATGACCTTTCTGCAGAGCCTTGCACCCCAATGCGTCTACGATGGATTTGTGTTCAAGGATCAAGACCACAAGAAGACCATGAAGGAGAGACATTTCGTGAGCTCCACTCGTACAATATCTGGACCTGACAACGGTTGACTAAACAGAACAGTACAACGGAAAAGTAGTGGTGGATCCAGTCTTCCATTGCCGAGAGTACGGTCCTCCAGACTTCGGACCAGAGTCCTGGGTCCAGAAAACAGACATCTGGCGCTCAGACAACAACAGCAGTGGGGAAATGAAGAAGTATGTGGACATAGACCCAAGCAAGGAGAACAACAATCTGGAAGACTCGCATTATCTGTTGCTTGCGAGGTACATCAGAGGGTTCACCTTGGCGACGAGGCAATGGGGTAAGTTCGAACTCTACATCATGGCGGATGCGCTTTTCTAAAAGTCACTTGTCTAGTATGGTTGGATGTGGAAAACATGGAAAAATGTAAGTCTACCCAAACTTCAAAGCACGGCTATATGCCAAAGCATTTCGGACACAGACCCAAGAACCGAAAGCGACCGCGACGGCCCAATCAAGGAGCTACAAATCTCTCCGGAGGATTTGCGCATGATCAAGGCGTTCACGCCGAAGTTGGATTCGCGCCAAAGATCTTCCGGCGGAGAACAGGCTCCAGTTTCGTTCGACCCAATAGCGGGGAAAGGAGAGGGGCGCATCATGCTCCTGTATGGCAAACCCGGCACCGGAAAGACTTTCACAGTCGAATGCCTGGCCGAAGATACAGGTGATTAGCTCCTCTGGTCAGCTGGAAATTTTCAGTAACGCTGAGATGTTGACAGGGAGGCCACTGCTTCGCTTATCGTGCAAGGAGCTAGGTAGGTGAGATGTCAACCAGATGGTGATCTGTAACTGACGTCTCTTAGGCATAAATCCTGTCACCCTTGAAGATCGACTATGGAAATGGTTTAGGATGGCTGAAGAATGGCAAGGAATCCTCCTCATTGACGAAGCAGATGTGTACCTCCATCAAAGAGGTCTGTCAGACTCGTTGAAAAGTGAGACGATTGTGACTGGTAAGACCCCTCACGCTTTCCTCTACGTGGCTTTTGTCAGCGGACACTAAGATTTGTACCAAGTTTTCCTGCGCGCCCTTGAGTACTACCGAGGGATCCTCTTTCTCACGGCAAACAAAATGAGCAAATTCGACGACGCCATCCTCAACCGGATATCTCCCCTGGTTCATATGCCCGGTCTTGAACCCCTTCAACGACGACAGCTCATCGAGAAGTATAAGGACAAGATCGGAAAAGATGGCAGATATGATGTACGCGACGGAGCCCGGGAAAAGTTCGAGCAGATTGCGGATTCTCGTTCGAATTTCAACGGACGCGAAATCAAGACGAGTGAGTGACTCAACATCTAAAGGTCCTGTTTTGACTTGGAAAATAACAATGGATTCAGTCTTCCACATGGCGGTTGCGCTTGCGACGGAAAAGCACTCTCGGTATGGCAACAAACCTGGGGGGATAAGCATTGACGCGGAGTCCGTCGCAAAGATCATGCAGAACATGGTAAAGTTCCGTGCTCACCAGGAGAAATTGACGAGTGGAGGAACAGAGGCTTTTCAACAGCTTCATCAAATCGAATCGATCCAGAAACAAGCTCATGATGAAAACATGTGGGGAAATTAGGTTGGTATCCTTCGTGCTTGCTAGCATGTGTTGATTTTTTCAGAAAATGAGGGTCATTTGATACTTTTTCGGTTTCTCTTTCCTACATCCCTCTTTACTAAACTTCTCATAAGCAACAAGTATTGGAGATCACATCGTTAAGTTGTCCATAGCTTCGTCAAATCAATTTGTTGAACTAGCGAATGCCAATGAAATTCGGCCTGTCTCATTTGTGGCAAGATCTGACCTCTCAACTTGATGTGTGCCCTGAGTGTATATCCGCCAACGAAATGTAAAGTACGCCAAAGAACATTGATACTCAGCTCATGAATGCCTCTTCCCTAAAACGAAGATTTCCAATCGGAACTTCATTCAACGCGCTACGTTGATACCATCCTCTTTGGAGATGTTTCGTGAGCCGTGCATCCCCGTGGAATGTCACAAACAAGATCCTCGTGTTCTTATGCCGACCGGCGTGTTCATGAAGAAGTCGGAAAAACTCTTGGTCGAACCTCTCATCCCCGCTTTGCACGAACTCGAAACAATAGATCAACCCAAACACCGGGCGTTGGAGCTGCTGCAAACACTTTTCCAACAGCCCAATCTCCCAGCAATCTCTCTGAGGCTGGCTGATCCGTTTGTGGAGGAAGCCGGAAAGTTGCTCTGCCATTTCCACGCACATGGTCCGAAGAGTAGTCGGGTGGTCCGGGCCGGCTTTCCAAGACAGCAAGGGCAGAGAATCCTTTACTGCGCTCTGCACAAGCTGGCAGCTCACCGCCAGAAGCTGTTTCGAGTAGTGTCCCGTGTCAGGGGCGCGAACCAGGTAATTCCACGGCCTATTCGTATCATTTAGCCAAGTGTCGAGGGTTTGCCGCAATTCTCGCAGAACACTCACTCCATCGGTACCAAGCGGCTTGAGTTTGGGATCTCTGGGGCTTCCCTGTGTTTGATACATGGGGCTGCCGGCCGCTTCAGGTTTGTTCTCAGAATGTGGTGTGGATTCGGGCTCGGGCTTCGGTGTTGGAATTGCTATCTCAGCGCTTCGGGCGGGTCCTTCCATCGCCTTGACCTTGCTTGCACGCATGGTGCACAGCAGCTCTCGGGCGAAGACTGCAGCATTCTTGGCCGCATGGAATTGCCATTTGTCGTTCTTGTGGGAGTCGGCGTAGTCGGATATGCCGCGTATGACGAGAATGTTTCTGTTGACACTGGCGCCTGCTGCTTCCATCTCGATGCAGAGCGCTCCGCCACAGTCTTTGCTGATTTTGTCCCTTCTTTCTGCATCTTTGATGACCGAGTTACCCGTGGCAATCCTGCCCATGTGGAATACGAATCGATTCTCCGAGCGCTCTGGACGTGTAACAAGCCGTGACCTGTCGCACGATTCACAGGTCAGCTCAGGATCTTCGTGGATGTATCCAGCCTCGAACAAATAATCCTGATCTCTACTCGGCATTGCGGATCCGTTCAATCGGTTGAGCCTCATGAGATGGTCATCGAACTTTGTCTTCCCAAGCCTGTGATTCGACTTGATGGAACCAAGCGCCTGCTTGGTGGACCAGTCCGGTTCTGGAATGTGGCCTCTCATCTCGAATCGGCCGTTAGCTGTGGCCTTGCCTCGATCGTGATAGACGACTGCGTCTCCCCCATCATCAGGCCATCCGACGACTACGTCGCCGAGGTAGATTTCGTCCAACGGGTCCCTTTTACTGCTTGGGCGGGGGACGCCACCGCCGATGCCGACCAGCAAGGCGATCTTGATGTTCGCAAAGCTCCTGAAAAGTGCATACGTTAAGCGACTGGCGTTGACATTGCCCGATTCGCCGTTTGGAAGGCATGCTATGACGACTCGATGGTCGTGCATTCTCCCGCAGAAGTATTGGACGTCGTCCCACCGCGCGTCGATGGATGATGGAGTATCGTAATCGTCGTCGAGCATCAGCCTTGCCGGGTCCAACTCGACGTCTGGGAGTGCACAGATCCATGCCACATTGTAGTCTTCTGCAGCTGGCGGTTCGACGTTTGTTGTCATCACGGCGGATATTGGCGAGCAGCTGGACTGAAGATTGAAAATGAATCGTTGAGTGTGACGGAAAAATGGATATTTAACTGTCAAAGCTGGAGCAGATGCGCCCTCACGACTTGCTTACTTTGCATACTCGGCTGCGACCGGACTCGCTACTTCCAGCAGCCGGTCAGTCTATTATGAGCAGCCAAGACGAGCCACGTCATTTGGCTTGCTTCTCAGCTCGCGTGCGGCGCATTGCCCATGCCTGTTCCTGCACGCCATGTCGCCTGCATGCAGCCTCTCACATAAGCCCAATCAAAAAACCGGAAGTGATTGGAGGAGCGAAAGATACCTCAGTAACCTGGATTATGTTGTTTTTTAATACGTATCTTTACGTAACGTGATTGATGATCGTCCACGATGCACTCACGAATGGCCGACTGGATCGTTTCTTGTGAGGGACAAATCCCGGAGAAGCGAACCAAGAAATGGTCACGAATACGTGTGGTACGGTCTATACCACAAGCAACAAATTCGACGGATGCGGTATATATGTACATACAATAGCCCATATCCCCAGATCCCCACGCCCCCGAGCATCACCTTCAGCCGTACATCCAAGGGCAAACCGTCCGTCTGTCCGTCCGTCACCCATCGCCATGAAACTGTCTCGCATATCCATCCTCCCCTGTCTCCCGAGCGCCACCCTATCATCCAGCTGCTTCTACCCCGCCGGCAACCAGGACGAGGGCCTCGTCCCCTGCAGCGCCGGCACCACCGGCAGCTCCAACAGCATCTGCTGCAACGAGGGCGAGACGTGCTGGAGCCCGGGCCTCTGCCAGGCCGTCGCCGTCAACGCCTCCGTGTCGACCCAGTTCACGCGCTCGTCCTGCACCGACCCCACCTGGCAGGCCGACGAGTGCATGAGCTTCTGCGTCCAGGGTACGTGATACCCACCCACCCATTCACCCATCCCCTTCCCCTAACCTTCCCGCCCGTCTCTCACAAACACAAACACAAACAGAACGCCCCACAACATCCGAACCCGTCCACTACTGCGGCAACGGCGTCTTCTGCTGCGACCATCCCGACTGCTGCGACGACCGCGCCGCCGCCGACCAGCTCCTCACCATCGGCGTGCCGTCCGCCACCGCCGTCGCCTCGCAGACCGCCGCGGGAGCCGCAACAGCAACAGCGACGACGACGAGGACGGTGACGACGATAAGCAAGTTCTCGGCCAAGATCGCCATCGGCGTCGCGGTGCCGGTGGGTGCGGTGCTGGTGCTGGGGGTGGCGGTGGGGAGTTGGGTGTTGGGGAGGAGGAAGGGGCGGGGGGAGGGGAGGGGGATGGGGATGGGGGCGGCGGTGGGGGCGGTGGGGGGAGGAGGAGGAGGAGGTGTGGCGGGTGTTGCGGAGGTGGAGAAGGGGGAAGTGGAGGGCGAGGGGTTGGAGGAGGAGCACCGGCGGCAGCGGCGGCGGGGGGTCGACGTTTTTGAGATTCCCGCGGGAGGGGCGCCGCGCCACACCAAGGCGGAGCTGGCGGCGGCGGAGCACGTTGCCTCGGAGGTTGCGGGGCAGCCTAGGTCGGAACTGCCGTGATTGGGGACGGGTTTGGGATGGGGGCGGGTGGGGGCAGATGTTTTTTCGAATATGTAAGTTGGCGTGGATGGGCGGTGGCGTTGTGATACGAGATTACGACGGTGTTGGTATTGGACGTTTTTTCTTCTTTTTTTTTTTGCAGGGAAAAAAGGCATAAAATGCGCAATAGGCATGATGTTTTCTTACTCTACCTAGGAACAAAAGTTGCTTGATGGCATTCCCAAGCTCTGATGCGGCGAAGATGGAACAGACCTCTTTACCCCTCGCCTTTAAGTCATCCATGCCTCCTTGTATATGCCCCCATTTTCTGAAGGCGTGGGCCAATCACTTAATTTCATCACCACCGAGGAGCGATGGTTGCACTCGGCTTCTGACGTCAGACAAATTGAAGGCAAGGAGCTGAACGAAAGAAGCAACTACGCCCAGAATCCTGACATTGCGAAGCTCGAACTGGGGCCGTCTCTTTCTTGAATTGCTCTGGTCGTTGAACGGTCGAGAAGATCTTGTATTGGGTATTAGTTGTCTGCAAGTAGAGTAGCTACATCCACCGTACAGTTCGAAGCCGCTTTCCAGCAGCTCGAGTATTGTCTCACTTGGGGTGCACTGCGGTTAACAGTGTTCAAGGAGGCATAGAAATTGCAAGTTAATCCTCCTAGAGACTTCGAACTAACTAGAGCTCAAAGTATAGCTGTACATATGAAGATTGGTTGACATCACTTCCTGATTTTTCTCAAGCACACGGAACGAGAACACAATGAAAGAGGAAGACGTTTTCGTAAGGCAGAAAGCTGCTCTGCCCAATTTGTGTAGTTCGCTGTCAGTTTACGGATTGCTGAGACTGGCGAGTGGGATCCTTTCTCAGCCAAGGACTCTACATTTATTCGGTGACCAAGTAGTCTCCATGTATTTCGAAAAAAGACCAGGAGAAGACAGATAGAGTAATTGTAAAGGTTTGCCCTTGGCCACCACGCCACGCCACGCCACGCCACCAACGCAGGCCCTCCCGAGGGTGAAAGAGATACTGAAGTGAGCCCAAGCTGGTATACAATCTAGCGTGGTCAGTTGATGTATTCTGTCGAAATACATGTCTACGATAGAAACCATATTACTGGGTCTGTTTATACTTTGACTGAAAATCAAGTTGAGCCCACAGCTTCATACAGAGACGAAGACCACGAGTTTTCTTGCGGCTTTTCTTACTTGTGTTCATTTGAATATGATCTTATATGTTGGGGAAGAGGGGTGGGGTGGTTTCCACCAATCATCATTTGCTCGGCCAGCTTTGCAGAGCCAAGTCATCACTACACGAATGTAGCTTGTCCTCGGCATGTTGGAGCCCCGGGTTCTGCTAGGATATCTCGGCCAACTCTACTCTTTCTACGACATTCACACAAGCAGCGGAAACCTCGTCGAGGAACTCCGTTGGCAACTCCACTTCCACAGCATCGGCCACCGCATTGGCCATCACATGTACTGAGTCCGGAGATGGCGCCTTAGTAAACAAAGAAATTAGGTTGGCCGTACCGGTGGGAACAATCGTACTAGTGGGGGTGACTGGTCCATGGTTTCCCGTGCGGAAGGCGCAGCGTAAGAAATATTGTGTAACCATCTGAGAACATTTAGAAAGCAGAGTGGTAGCAGATCGGTCGCTTATCGAAGCCATCGGACAATCAAACGTCACCGGGAATCCGCTGGCTGGGTGCGATGGCTTTAGCACTCATGAAATTTCTTGCTGCAGGTATGTCAAACTCATCACGGCATGGCCCGGATTACGTGAGAAATGGATATTCTGCTGAAACCTTGTGATGTGATTGAGAATCAGCTCTGGATGGTATGTATGTTTATTTGGAAGTTGTTTGGACATATTCGCACAAGCATTGTTCCATGAAATGCATTCTGGATCCAAACAGAAGTGGTTATGGATAGACTTGACGAACATCATAATATTTCTGCGGGAACACATCAGCGCACTGTAGAATCCCGAGCCGACGACTTTGCTAGAGCTGGATGCAAGATAGCCTCCTCAAGTTTCACAATGAATCAACGATGGTAGATGAGGTTGTTCACGTTTTCCGATTCTTGTACAAACTCACCGCCCAAGACAAACACAAGGCCACGTAACATCCCCATCCCCAATGCCCATCGAACATCCAACTCGCAGAGAAATCCAGCCCGCAGCAGTCCCACCACCAGAAACACACGCATCCAAACCCGCCAACCAGCTCCCGCATCACCCACAGCCCAGCGCGCGACGACGTGGCCCAGCTCGGTCGGCCGTTCCCCACCCCCCTCTCCTCCCCTCGGCAGCACGAGCCCACGGCGCGTTCGCACGAGCCGCCGCTACCGTCTCATCTTCGCACGTCGAAAGGCCAGCACATTAGCCCGATGCGGCTACCGTCCCCGTCCGCTAGGGAGTTGAGAAGTTCCCAGTGACGGCACCGGCGTCCGGGTGTTTTGGTGGAGTCGTGCTGTCGTCCGGGGGAGGGAGGGGGACGCGAAACGCAAGCACTTGGTCCGAGCATCGCGCGCATCGACGCTGCTTTCTCTCTCTCTCTCTCTCTCTCTCTCTCTCTCTCTCTCCCCTCGAGCGGCCAAGCCACCGATGATGGGCAGCCCACTGCTGATGAGTCTGGAACGATGTGATGCCTACGTTTCGGAGGGATAAGAGAATGCCACGGCTTGCTGAGTGTCGCGTGGTCCCCGGTCGCTGAACTTGGCGTTGAACTTCTCCTGGGCTGCTGCGCCGATGGCGGGTGAGCTGGGAGACGGAATAGGGCTGGTTGATGGTCTGGGAGTTGGAAAGGATGATTGCTGGGAAGACAGCTTGGGGTTGTCCGGGATTCTTACGTTGCCATTGGGGAGGGTTGATATGGAAATAGGGCTGACGCGACTGCTCGAAAGAAATGACAGCTCTTGTATTCATCGTCCCATTTTTGTGACAGACATGAAGGCGAAGGAAAAATAGGATGAGAAGGGAGGGTATTCAGCGAATGCTCCCGAGTACGAAATTTGATGCTGAGGATTCAGCAGCGAGGAGAGTGGGAAATGCTCAACAACATGGCGCCTACAAGTCTCTTAGCCATCATCGCTGGTCGAAACGACAATACCGCTGCTCAGCGTCCTCCATCCTACATGACGGAGAGGAACAAAAAGCAAGAGTAGGACCGCGTTGGCAAACCAAAGCAACAAAGGGGCGGGCAGCGCAAATAGCACCCTATAAGCAACTCTACACAAGCAACCCTCCCCCCCACCGCATTCCCCTCCGTCAAACAAAATCTCACACCACCAGCAGGCAGCGGGCGCGTCCGATCGGAAAACCCACCCACGCATCCGCCCGTCCGTCCGACCGACCGACCATCGATAGCAGGGATCAAAAAAACAAAAAGAAACACAGCGATAGCAAGACGAACGCACAGAAAAAAAAAGCGTGTGTGATCAAAAACAGCAACTGCACCACCCACCCCCCCCTACTAGCGTCACCCCAAAAACGGCAGCCAAGACGCAAAAATGCCGGTGTGGATCCCCCTCACAACATCAGCGTTTTGGCGCACGCGCGCCGGAACCCCGGTGCGTGGGCCTTTTTTATTAATTCCCGTTCGTTCCCCACACTCTCTCATGTCACTGATGAGGGAAAACCCGGAACGAACGAATGAATGATGTCGACACATGTCCGGACTCCGGAGCGCGCTTATCCGCGCCTACCCAGGGTCCTGCAGGCAGATATGCAGATATGCATGCATGCAGGCATGCAGGCATGCAGGGTCGGCCGGCCGGCCGACGGAGGAACGAGACGAGACGGGGCGAGACGGGACGTGCGGGACGGCGGCTGCATTGTTGTTATTTGCGGCGGCGAACGAACGAACGGAACGAACGAACGAGTCGGCAGCCCCGACGATTGCTGGGACGTAAGTGCTGCTGCTGCTAATAATGCAAAGATAAGTGTCGTGCTGGCTGTGATAGAGGCAAAAAAGCAGAAGCCAATGGTTTCGCACGCTCTTTCGTTGCCTGTTTCCGGTTAATAAGGGACGGGGGGACATTTTTGCCATTTGACGTTTGCAGTTGCGACTGGGCTGGGCTGGGCTGGGCTGGCTGGCTGGCTGGCGGGCGGGCTGATGACTGGCTGATGACTGGCTGACTACTGACGGCGGGGTGACGAGAACGAATCGAAATGCTCGGTTGTCGTCGTCGTCATTCGCCGTAACGTAGAAGCATTCTGGAAGCCGGCTAGAAGCGACCACGAAGGAAAAAGGAAGGAAAACGATGGATGCAGGTGCGACCAACACTACTGCTTACTAGACTGCACTACCTACCATCGCCACCTCTTCGCCTCCTCTTTGCCTCCTAGGTAGTATATCTCGACGCCGTGCGAAACACAAGCGCAGGCTCAGGCTCAGGCTCAGGCTCAATAAAAAGACGGGAGAGAAGAAGAAGCATTGATACTTTTTAGACAGTAGTAGTGCAACCGTAGCCAAATCGACCGATCCGACACCCACACACACACAGACGCCCCCCGCCCTACACTTGTACCACAGTACGTAACGTCTATGGCAGGCCGGTGGATCCCTTGTGCATCATCTCGCCGAAACCCCTCCACTCCGAGAGTAGGTGTTCGGCGGGCGTGCGTGCGTGAGACCCAAAGCCAGCCGGCGGCGGCAGCAGCAGCAGCAGCAGCACCAGCAGCACCAGCAGCACCAGCAGCAGCACCAGCCAGCGCCTCCTTCCTTCGCGCTTACGACAGATACCTAGCATGGTTTCCGAAACCGAAGGCTTTGTGTTCCTTCCACCCATCATCCAGCTCGCGTAAAAAAAAAAAAAAAAAAGGGCCGCGCCCGTCGTCATCATCGACGCGAAGCGAGCTAGGTACTTAGCTCACACCTCATGCAGACCCGTGGCGTGCACGAGTCAACAAAGCCCGCCTCACCGAGTCACGCAAAAAAAAATAAAAAATCAGCAGGATCGGAAACTAGGTACTCACAGGGCGCGCTGCTATCGCCACCACCTTTCGCGGAAGGACAAAAAGGCGGGATAAGCCGCCGGCTCCGCGGCGTGGGGGGGAGGACGGGAGGAGGGAGAGGAGGAACGCTCCCCCGCTCTCACACCACCCGGACAACGGTTTGTAGATCATGTCGTTGATGCTCTTTTGTGTGTATGTATGCATGTACTGTACATTCAGCGAGTAAAGTTGGCGTAATAGAAAACAATTGGCGTTTATTTCCCCCCCTCCCTTACTCTTCAATCGAACGCCAATCCCATGCTTCTTCAACTTCCGTCCTTCAAAAAAAAAAAAAATCTACAACTTAGAGAAGACGGTAGGGACCGCGCCGCTCATGTCGACCAGCGTGCTCTTGTTCTTGACCCACGCCTCGAGGCCCTTGCGGCCGTTCTCGACGCCGACGCCGCTGCTCTTCCACCCGCCGACGCTCATCTCGGCCGGGCTCTCGCCCCACGTGTTGATCCAGGTGATGCCCGCCTGCAGCTGCTGCACCACGCGGTGCGCCGCGTTGAGGTCGTTTGTGAAGACGCCCGCCGCGAGCCCGAGCGGCGTCGCGTTGGCCCGCCGCACCACCTCGTCCACCGTCTTGTACGGCAGGATGCTCATCACCGGCCCGAAGATCTCCTCCCGCACGATCTTCATGTCGTCGGTGCAGTTGGTGAAGACCGTCGGCCGCACCCAGAAGCCGTCCCTCAGCCCGGCCGGCAGCCCTTCCGGCGCGCCCGGCCCGCCGCACAGCAGCTTCGCCTTGTCGACGTCGATGCCGTGCTGGATGTACGCCGCCACCTTCTGGTGGTGCACGGCGCTGACGAGCGGGCCGAAGTTGGTGGACGGGTCGAACAGGTCGCCCGGGCGGACGTACTGCATCTTGTCGAGCAGCGCCCGCTCGAAGGCGGGCAGCATGGCTTCGGGCACGAAGACGCGCGTGCCGTTGGTGCACACCTGGCCGGTGCTGAAGAAGTTTGCGACCATGGCGCCGTCGACGGCCATGCCGACGTCGCAGTCGGGCAGCACGACGCACGGCGACTTGCCGCCCAGCTCCATCGTCACGTACTTCATGCCGCCCGCCGCCGACGCCGCCACCTTAGCCCCCGTGCTGACCTGTCCCGTGAACGACACCTTGGAGATGCCTGCGTGCGCCGTGAGGTACGCGCCGACGTCGCCGCCGCCCTGCACGATGTTGAAGACGCCCGGGGGCACGCCCGCGTCGGTGTAGATCTGGGCCAGCGTCTCGCCGTGCAGCGGCGTGAACTCGGACGGCTTGTAGACCATGGTGTTGCCCGCCGCGAGGCAGGGAGCCGACTTCCAGAGGGCACTGCGCGTGTTGTCGTCTTGTCAGCTGGGGGGGTGGACTTTTGCTTCGTGCTCGTCGATTTGGGCCATGCCTACATCTGGATGGGATAGTTCCAGGCGCCAATGCCGGCGCACACGCCGACGGGCTCCTTGGAGGTGTAGACCCAGGCGTCGTCGCGCAGGCGCACCGTCTCGCCGTTCAGGCCGCCGCCAGCCACCATGTTGGCGTAGTATTCGAGCACGTCGGCGCCGGTGACGACGTCGACGGTGCTGGTCTCGCTGAAGGCCTTGCCCGTGTCGTGCGTCTCCTGGCGGGCAATGTCGTCGTTGCGGTCGCGGAGCAGCTGCACGGCCTTCTGCAGGATGCGGGCGCGCTGCACGGGCGGGGTGGAGGCCCACGAGGCGAAGGCTGTCTGGGCCGAGGCGATGGCCGAGTCGACGTCGCCATGGGAGGCCTGTTGGATGGTGGCGATGGGCTGGTTGGTCGAGGGGTCAATGCTCTGGAAGGTCTGGCCGGACGAGGCAGGCTGCGGCTTGCCGTCCCAGAACAGCTGCCGGGTCGCGTACGAGGGGGCGGACATGGTGGTGAGGAATCGGGCTGAGACGCGGGGGGAGCGGGCGAGGAGCGGGCGGGGAGCTGGCGCGACGGGAGCGAGAGGGCGGGCTGCGGCGATAAGCAGAGGGCGACGGACGGGAAGCAGCAGCCGGAGAGGCGATGGGAGGAGAGTGGATGGGGCCAGGGTGCCAGGACGTGAGGAGATGGCAGCGGCGTGGCAGCTTATCGCGGGAGCTCCAACATTACGTAGGGGGCCTCGGCGGCATCACCAGGCGATTCAAAACTTTTCGTTAGCGGGCACGGATACGGCAGGGCGTGCAGGGATGCGGCGGTGGGGCGGGCGGCCAGGCACGCTTGCGCGCTTGGCCGGGGCCAGCATGGTGGGCGCCCGCCGCTGCAACACCCGCTAGGGCCTCGACGCCTGCTGGCCGCAAACGCCGCCAGCACTGCGATCCCGTCGGACGGCTCACCGACACGCGCGATCCGCCGCCCGGTGGACTGACTGCCGTGCGATGGAGCCCGATTGCTGCTGCGCGGCGAGACTCGAGCTGCGCCTAGCTCCGCTGTCAGCCTACGTCAAAATCCCATTAGTACCCGTCCTCCCGTGCCATTTCTCGCCGCGACTCCAGCACCGCTCTCCGCTCTCCCCTCTGCCTCCCGCCCTGCCCGCCTCTCAGCCTCCGCGGCCCGCCCCAATTGTCCCGTCGTCTCTCGCGCCCCAGCCCTGCCCCCCTCGCCGCCACCATGACCACCACCCAGCTGCCCGCCAACGTCGCCAATGACTTTGACTTTGTCATTGTCGGCGGCGGCACCGCTGGCTGCGTCATTGCCAGCCGCCTGTCCGAGTACCTGCCCGGCAAGAAGGTGCTGCTGATCGAGGCCGGCCCGTCCGACTTCAAGGACGACCGCGTGCTGCTGCTCAAGGACTGGCTCAACCTGCTCGGCGGCGAGCTCGACTACGACTACCCCACGACGGAGCAGCCCAATGGCAACTCGCACATCCGCCACTCGCGCGCCAAGGTGCTCGGCGGCTGCTCCTCGCACAACACGCTGATCTCGTTCCGGCCGTTCAAGTACGACTGCGACCGCTGGGTCGAGCAGGGCTGCGCCGGCTGGGACTTCAAGACCTTTACCCGCGTGCTCGACAACCTGCGCAACACGGTGCAGCCGGTGCACGCCCGCCACCGCAACCAGCTGTGCAAGGACTGGGTCCAGTCGTGCTCCGACGCCATGGCCATCCCCGTCATCGACGACTTCAACAAGGAGATCCGCTCCACCGGCGCCCTCACCCAGGGCGTGGGCTTCTTCTCCGTCTCGTACAACCCCGACGACGGCCGCCGCAGCTCGGCGTCGGTGGCCTACATCCACCCCATCCTGCGCAACGACGAGCGCCGCCCCAACCTGACCATCCTGACCAACGCCTGGGTCAGCAAGATCAACGTCGAGGGCGACAAGGTCACGGGCGTCGACGTGACGCTGCAGAGCGGCGAGAAGCGCGTGCTCCGCTCCAAGGCCGAGACCATTCTCTGCGGCGGTGCCGTCGACACCCCCCGCCTCATGCTGCTGTCGGGTCTCGGCCCCAGGCAGCAGCTGCAGGACCTCGGCATCGACGTCGTGCGCGACCTGCCCGGCGTGGGCGAGAACCTGCTCGACCACCCCGAGACCATCATCATCTGGGAGCTGAACAAGCCCGTCCCCCAGAACCAGACCACCATGGACTCGGACGCGGGCATCTTCCTGCGCCGCGAGGCTGCCAACGCCGCGGGCAAGGACGGCGACATTGCCGACGTCATGATGCACTGCTACCAGATCCCCTTCTGCATGAACACTTCTCGGTGAGTACAGCGACCCGGCCGTCGCGAAGGCGCTAACCCGTGCAAAACAGTCTCGGCTACGACACGCCCATCGACGCCTTCTGCATGACGCCCAACATCCCCCGCCCGCGCTCCAGGGGCCGCATCTACCTCACGTCGGCGGACCCGTCGGTCAAGCCGGCGCTCGACTTCCGCTACTTCACCGACCCCGAGGGCTACGACGCCGACACGCTCGTGGCCGGGTTCAAGGCGGCGCGCAAGATCGCCGAGCAGGAGCCGTTCAAGTCGTGGCTCAAGCGCGAGGTGGCGCCCGGCCCCAAGATCCAGACGGACGCGGAGCTCAGCGAGTACGGGCGGCGGGTCGCGCACACGGTCTACCACCCCGCGGGCACGACCAAGATGGGCAACGTGCTGCGCGACCCGCTCGCCGTCGTCGACGCGCAGCTCAAGGTGCGCGGCCTCCACGGCGTGCGCATCGCGGACGCGGGCGTCTTCCCCGAGATGCCGACCATCAACCCCATGCTTACGGTGCTGGGCGTCGGCGAGCGTGCTGCTGAGCTCATTGCCGAGACGTGGGGCTGGAAGGGCCTCGAGAAGGAGAAGCTCTAGACGCACTGGCTGCGATTTGGTTCTTTTGTCAAAAAATTTGGGCTAGACGGGATTGATTTACTCGGCGCTTTTAGTGTGGATACCATTATGTACTCGCCATCTGTGTGATGTGCCACGGACGAGAAACGAAAGAGATAGAGAGAGAGAGCAAATGCAAAGATTTTGGAAAACCAGGCGTCCCGTTGTGTCGTGTGAGCGGCCCAGCTAGCGGATTGGTGAGTGAGGTCTGAGGCGGTGGCTTGGGCCGGGGGCCTCGATCCGACCTCGGCTCTACTTTCCGCCTACCGCCCCGCTCGCGTGTCTGCCCTGCTCCACAGCCCGACCCAAGACCAACGTCGAGTCGTCGCGAGATACAGCGCAACCACCGGACCAGGCGCCGCACCGCTTGCCGCCAACACCGAACTGCCATACTTCTGCGTCGCGCGCGTCAGCCGTCGCTTTCCTTGAGGCTCTGTCCTGTTCCCGTCACTACCTCGTGCTCTCTCGGCTCTATGTCCCATTCTTGTACTCGAGTGACTTCGACTTGCTCATCAGCCATGTCGTCTCCGGAGAGCGGAGATGGAAAGTACGTGTCCTTTTGCGTTTGATCGAGGACCTCATCGCTCACACGTCCCACCGTCAGGCCCATCCACATCCTCTTCGTCGGTGCCGGCGCAGTAGGCTGCTTCTACGCCTCAAGACTTCACCATGTAAGTCTCACCCGCCACTCCGCCTTTACTTTCCGCCTCAACGGACCGCAACAACCAGTGACTCACCAAAAGCCCCCCCTCCTCTCCTTTTCCCCCACACACAGCCCTCCAAAAACATCCACGTCTCCCTCGTCTGCCGCTCCAACTACCCCACCATCGCCCAATCCGGCGTCACCCTCGAAACCCGCAACTTCGGCACCTACACCTTCCACCCCCACGCCGTCTACCCCTCCATCAGCGCCGCCGCCGCCGACGCCTCCCCGCTCGCCCCTCCCTCCGGCCGCTGGGACTACGTCGTCGTGACGACCAAGGCCCTGCCCGACGTCGTCGACGACAGCGCGAGCATCGCGCCGCTCATGGCCCGCGACGCCGACGCCCACACGTGCATCGTGCTGATCCAAAACGGCGTCGGCATCGAGGCGGCCCACCGCGCGCGCTTCCCGCGCAACCCCATCGTCTCGGCCGTGACCGTCATCAGCGCCGAGCAGCTGCGCCACGGCTTCGTGCGCCAGAACCGCTGGACGCGCATCAGCATGGGCGCGTACACGGACGGGATGGCGGCTGCGGCTGCGACGGCGGAGTCGTCGTCGTCGTCGCCATCGTCGCCCGACGCCGACGCATCCACCACGCCGCACCACCACCGCGACGACCTCGCCGCGCGGGGCGACGCCTGCGTGCGGGAATTGGTGCGGCTGTTCAGCGACGTCGGCGGGCTGCGCGACGCCGAGCACCACACGGAGCTGGCGCTGCAGCAGGTGCGGTGGCACAAGCTGACGATCAACGCGAGCATGAACCCGTCGGCGGTGCTGAGCGGGGGGCGGACCAACGCCGAGATGGCTTCAGCTACGACAGACCCGGAGCTGCGCCGCCACCTCAAGGGCGTGATGCAGGAGATCTGGGACGCGGCGCCGGCGGTGCTGGGGGCGCCGCTGCCGGCCGGGCTGGCGAGCCCGGAGAAGGTGTTGGCGAGCACGGAGAGGAATAAGGGGGGGAAGCCGAGCATGCTGTTGGATTGGGAGAGGGGCAGTCCGTTGGAGATTGAGGTCATTTTGGGCTTGCCGATCAGGATCGCGAGGGCGAGGGGGGTTGAGTTGCCGAGGCTGCAGACGTTGTATGCGTTGTTGAAGAGTCAGGTGTTTGTGAGGGAGAGGGCCAAGGCGGAGGAGAGGGGGAGGGCGGGTGCGGGCGCGGGTGGTGAGGGGGCGGGGGGCGAGGGGGTGGGCGCGGGTCGGAAGGAGAAGGAGGGTGAGCCGAAGTTGTGAGGGGTGGGTGAGTGGGAAGGGATGACGTCCGGGTTGATGCTGCTCCTCCTCGTTTTTCCTTTTGTCTTTTGCTGTTTGTGGTCCGCTTTGCCCATGGTGAGGATCGGACGGCATAAGTGGATGATGGGATGTGCATACCTAAGAACGCGGAAGTGGTTTGGTTCAGCCGTCATTGCCCCAGTATTGCTCTTGTGTTTGAAAGTACCCCCGCTTCCACACAACACGATTGACTTTGTCAGATTGGTCCCATTCAGACTCTAGTCCTCGCTACCGTCTCATCCTCGGGCCTTCCGTTCCGTCTTCTTTGCTCCGGCCCGACGCCCGGTCCACCACGCCATCCCTAGCCGAAATTTCTGCGCTCCACCGCGTCTGCCGGCATCGAAAGGCTTGATTTCAAAAAGAAACAGAAAAAGAAAACGAAAAAGTCCAGGCGCTCCCACGACCCATCCTTACACAGACTCATCGTCGTACAGGTGTATCGCTATCCTTGACGTATCTAACGCCTTTGTGAGGCCTGAGTACACCAGGCAGCTGCACTCAATACCTACCGATGCCTCGACGTCTTTTCGCGATGCCAAAAGGCAAAAAAAGATGATACGACGGCCGAGGTTTGAACTCGGGACCTTCAGTGGACCAGTGGCTCATGATACATTCGATAGTATCAGAGGAGGCCTTCTGTTAGACTGACGTGATAAACCAACTACACCACCATCGCAGTTGAGAAGAGCGACAGAAAGGAACGCATATGTACAGTATGGGTGGCTCTGGGCTGCCGTATGTGAGTCTTGGCCGGTATCTGTCATCGGAGCGGTGCATATATCATCGCTAGTCATCCAACAGACATAGCCAGATCTCCGAGTCCAAGATCCAGGGCAAATTCAGCAAAATAAGTGACTTTGAAACTAAGAATTACCTGTATGGGAGCGGGTGGGAATCAGTCTCACGGTCTTACAGTCCGTCGCCGCTCTTCGAGTTCAGCGTTGCCATCTCTGTCCGCTGATGATACCCATGCGTTTTCAAACGCCATATTTATCAGACCACAGCACGCAGTATCACCAATTTTCTTCCAGCCCACCGGCTGACCAGAGTCATCATCGCAGGAACCAAAGAGTGATAAGAGTGATAGTTTTCGGACAGCATCGTGAACATTATCGGCCCGAGGGCGCTTTTTATGTACAGTGTGGGCTAATGATTACAGATGAAGACGTCCCGTCCGACTCGGCCTCTCACAAGCAACCCCACCACGGAAGACAGATGTCTCGCGCGCACCCATCTACTGGAGGTCGACGGAGAAGTCGCCGGTCTGCTGGCAGACGTTGTCGCTGGCGCCGTTGCCGCCGGCGCGGCAGTTGACCGGGGCCTTGGCACCGCCGTTGAGGCCGCGACTGTAAGAAGAAGAGAATCAGCAAAGACGAACGTTGGGAACCGGGGTTGTTGTTTTTTTTTTCTCGGTGCATCACTTACACAGAGCCGTCGACGTTCTTGTGGAGGTACAGCTGGTACTCGGAGCCCTCGGTCTTCTCGACCGAGTAGGTGAAGACGGGGGGGTTGCCGTCGCCGCAGGCGTTGGCGCCGTTGTTGGCGAGCGACGCGGCGTCGGTCGACGAGCAGTCGGTGCCGGCGACCTTGAAGGAGACGGACTGGAGGCCGTTGTTGTCGCGGATGGTGAGGTCGGTGACGGAGACGGTCTCGGCGGCGACGAGGCCGGCGAAGAAGAGGGCGGTGGCGGTGGTGAACTTCATTTTGGTGGTGGTTGGAGGGTTGCTTGTTTGGAGTTGTTGATGAGGCTGTTGGTGATGAGAGAGATGTTTGGTGTGAAGCTGCTCTGTTTATATAGGTCGTCGGCACCCCCTATTGGAAGGGCAGCAATGCGGGGACTACTCTAGTTCGACGTTGAGGTCAACTGATGAACGGTTGCCCGGAGAGTCTGTTTACGAGATGATCGGCAAGAGTACGTCATAGTCCGGGACCGGGTCGGGCTGTGAATACGAGCTTGTGGTACCTCGCCATAGAACCTGGTACTCCTTCTAAGCGCACTTTTAGGCCCTTGGCGGGTCAAAAATAGATGTTTCCAGATATGATTGGGCATGATGCTTCACAGACGAAACGAAACCAAGGCAGAGCAAAGAGAACAGGAATGGCGGGATGGACTCCAGGAAAAGGGGCACAGACTGCTCGTACCTGGCCCGGCCGCACTGTCGAGCCCTCTTGTGCCCTGAGGTGCAAAACTGCCTAAGTTTAGCTTTGGTAGGCTTCGAAAAGGTTCACCGCTATTCTATATCCATGCTTCTAGAAACGTAACCCCGTGCCAATTTTAAGGCTGAGCTCTGGGGTCCGCGGCTCCTTCAGCCCTACTCGCTGCGGAGACTCGGCTTCAATGCGGGCATACTTCTCAGCCACTCCTGTCAATCGGCCTACCTGCATCTTACGCTGAATAACGTGGCATTCTTGATCAGACTACAGACCTCTACATACCATTCCAGTGTCCAACTCTGTGGTCCTCTGGAGCGCTTGTGAGATCGTACGTGGCAGCTCCGCGATTCCACGGTCACATGGCCATGGATAGGCCATAGCACAGCCAGACTTGAAGATCGGCAACGACCAGCACTCGTATAGGATGGAGAAAGTATCGGCCCTTCATCTCGGTCGTTCTCTCTCGACATGGCCCTCTTGCGGTTTCACGGCTCGGGGACGACATTGCAATTCGACCTTTGTTCCGAAGCACACTCGCACGGCATGGCCGCGTTTGGCTTTCGATTGGTCATGTCGAGGCTGTTGTCTACTTCCTGATGATGGCGGTGCGCAGTCGACACTAACCCCTACTACGGTCGCAGGCACGAATAGCGTTAGCGCGGCACTTTGTGCGGGGGTGATTAACAGGCCCGTTCGCTGTGTAAAGTACACGCCCCAGCCAATCGGCGCCTCTGGTCTGGTCTCACTCACCGACTTTCATCTGTTTTGTTACGTGGCCCGCTGCACAGATGCTCGTATCCCCAAGAGCCAAGGCTTTGCTTCGTGGACAACAAACACGTATCCGTGAGGGGATAGTCGGGGACATCAGGTCATACCGGACGTGGTCGTCACACTCCCTAGGACTGGAGCTAATAATCATCTCTAAAGTATGTGGTATGGACCGGGAGTCGCCCTCCTGTAGGCCGAATGATGGAGAGGCACAGAGCATGGCCCGCAGCACTTACAAGACCTCAAAATATCAAGCCGGTTGCTGGCTCATCACATGACATTGTTCTTGTCCATCATCAAGATGTACTCGGTATCAACACCGCGTCCATCCTCTCCCTCCACTGGTTTTGTTAGCATCTGCTAGTGAAGATGGCATTCACGTCCAACACTAGTACAACCAACGTCTTGTGCTGAGGTAGATGGCTTGGCTTTTGGGGGGCGACTGCAGCATGAAAACGAGATGGCAAGCCTCGAGGAAATGGGGGCTGATTTCCCTGAAACCTATGTTGACGAGCGAAACCATGTGGCAAACTCATTCATACCGAGAACACGAAGCCGGTGCCAGCCCGTGGTAGCCATGATTCGCGGGGTGTCATTCAGCCTTGTGAATATTTCCGACAGGTTGGCTGGTTCTTTTTTTGCTTTTGTCGAACTCGAAAAAGTACGAGGCCGCACTGTTTCTCGTGCTGGTGAATGGCCTTGATATTGTCTGACATTTTTAAGGCCGATAGTCTGTAGTTCTGCTCGTCATTAAAAGCCGAGATATCGTTTCAGTCATTCCACAGATATCGATATCTCCCCCTTCCCCTTCCGTGGTTGCATTCCTTCTACTACTCTGTTATGATAGTATGCTCTAGTTAGTTCAGCGACAGGACACCTTCGACTCCACCAATGGTAGCCAGGAAGGGGAAGAAAGACTATCCTGAAAAGGTGAACCATGGGCGGAAGTAGTAAAGCGCTCTACTGCCGTTCGACACGAGACATTCCACAGATCCATCAACCAAACACAAGCACGAATCCAAACAGCTTATCAGCTATAACAGCGCAAAGAGGGACTCGTCCGGCGATGAATTGTGTCTAGCTCATACGATCATTCTACATTCACGTGCAGTATGTGTGTGTGTGCGTGTGTGCTACATACAGTCCGAGCTCCAAAACCTCGTCCTCATATAAGGACAACCAACCCCACACTGGTTCCCTCACCCAGAACACGGCCGTCTCGAAAAAGAAACTGTATGTACAATATCCCCAGAAAGTCGAAAATCCACACGAACAAGAAGGGACACAAGCCAAAGGACAGAGAGAGGAAAGAGCGAGCCCATAAAATCAAAAAAAAGCACAAGCGACTCAAACTCCTCCAACGTCCAGAATGCCCCGACCGACCTAGGTACCCAAAGGTCCATGTGCTTCCCGCTAAGAAACAACGAAAAATCAAAAAAGAAGCAGCAACACACGTACATGCAATACAACCAACACACCCAACACGTCGTCACCTCGGCACCCAGCCAATCTCCTCAATGGGCCACCGCACCCACTGCCTGTAAATCGGGGCGATGAGGTGGTAGATGCGCGAGATGAGATGGGTGCCCCAGCCCTTGATCCACCAGAAGCCGTCGAGGCGGTGCAGCAAGACGCTGTAGTAAGCAAAGACGAGCAGGGCGTGGGGTTCGTGGGCGGTGAGGGCGGCGAGGTAGTCGTTGGAGACGGCGCAGGGCCAGGAAAAGATGCTGCGGAGGTGGCAGTCGCTGGGGCCGAGGTTGCAGATGTACGTGTAGGAGCGGACGAGCTCGTCGAGGGCGATGCAGCACACTTGGCACGCGTGCGGGTCGTCGCGGGCGAGGTCGCGCTCGAGGAAGCGGCGGAGGTCGGCGAGCTGGTCGTGCTCGGGCGGGCGGACGGGGTCGTCGGTGGGCAGCGGCTCGGCCTTGAAGTCGTCCGGGTCGAGGCCGGCGCGGACGAGGACGGCCGGGTCGAAGGCGGGGACCTTGACGCGGTGCAGCATGGGGCCGATGACGCCGTTGAGCAGCCAGTCGGCCGAGGAGAAGACGATGGAGGCGATGCCGCGCAGCAGGAAGAGCCACTCGGCGACGCCGTCGCTGCTGACGAAGAGGATGTCCTCGGGCTTGCGCGGCATGGCGAGGCTGAGGATGGCGGTCAGGGCGCTGAAGATGTACAGGGCGCTGCAGTTGTCCTCGGTGACGTGGGGCAGGATGCTCGTGGGGCCGCGCAGGCCGATCTTGTGGTGGGCGACGGCGCGCGCCATGTAGAAGTCGGCGCGGTCGGGCTTCCAGTGGGCCATGTGGGCGGCGGACACGGCCAGGATGGCGCGCATGACGAAGTCGTGCTGGAAGGCCAGGCGCGGGACCTCGACGCGCCACAGGGTGCGCAGGTCGGCGTTCTGCGAGATGGTGAAGGCGGTCGAGGTGACGAAGTTGTGCAGCAGTTCCAGGTCAACCATGTTCATCTGCATGTGGCCCTCGCCCTCGAGCAGCGCCGTGGCGTGCGGGTGCGGGCTGGCTGCCGACGACGGGCTGGGGTTGGACGTGGGCGCGGTGGAGGCTTGGGCGGCGGCGGAGCCCAGGTAGCGCTGCGGGCTCTGCGACGAGGCCGAGGCCGAGGCCTTGCGGGCCAGGATGTCCGGGAAGTCGCATGGTATCGAGTGCTTGATGCAGTTGCGGCAGTGCGGCTTGGTCTCGTCGCACTGGGAGGCGTCAGCGGGGGGCGTCGGCGGGGGTCACGTGAGGTGCATCTCAGGAGGGGCTGCGGGCGGCGGCGGTGCGGGTGCGGGCGGGGTGCGGCCATGGAACGCCAGGTAGGTAGCAGAGGGGACGGTTTGCGGCGGGTTTGGACGGAGGGCAGGCTCGCGGGCAGGGCGGTGGGGGCGTGGGCTTATGATCGCTGGCTATTGTGCGCTCACCTTGATCTTGCGGCGCTTGCAGTGGCCGCAGCCGTTGCGAGATTTTCGATGGGGTTTCCGAGATGCGGCGGGAATCATGGCGGAGGCGAGTACGACTACGACTTGGGTGGAGCGCTCGAGGGCGGAGCCGAGGGCGGCGGAGTCCAGCCGGCGGACGGGGACGGGGACGGGGACGGACGGGATGATGTCGATGGTGTTCGGTCGGTCGTTCGCGTGTCGGAGGAGGGGTGAATAGGCGTCTTTCTTGTATTTGAGGCTGCGCGCCCGTGCTTGCGACCGCCCTGTCGTCCGCACCCGTCCGAGTCTGCGAGTCTGCGAGTCTGCGAGTCTGCCTCTCGGCCTGGCGCTGCTGGGCCGCGGGCGGGAGAGCTGCACACTCGGCCGGCCTACGATTGCAGCTGTAATTTGTGTTGTGCTGCGGCGAAGGGCCCTGCCAAGCCGACACCCTCTGGTGAGCCTTCCGCACCACCAGCCCCAGCCCCTACGCGACGGGCCGCGACCTGCCGCTCTTGGATCTGCGGCCTTGACTCAGCCACCCTAACCTCGCCAGCTCAGTTGCTTGCTGTCTCCCGGCTGCCGCCAGCCCGGCGTCCAATCAAACCGCCGCAGATTGGATGCTTAGATGGCGTTGCCGGTGATTGGCTCGCCGTCTCGTCCGTTTTACGTTTCGAATAGATGGATGAATAGCCGAAAGTCTCGCGGCAGCAGCGGCTCTGCAATGTTTCATCGCCGGTGATGAGAGAGGCCCCCGCTCGCAAGATTAGCGAGAGCAGCCAACGGGCCATGGCGCTTTTCCGCCAACTACGACATGTCGCGTCTGGCCCGTCTCCACCCGTCGTTGATCAATAGCCCATCTGTACGCTGGAGTTGCCAAAGCTTAGCGAAAAGGCACTCCCCGCACCCGAATACGACATTCTCGGCTAGTTGTGCAATGGAAAGTCCTGGCCGCCTCTCTTTCAATCCTACATCTATATTTCTACCACCTGCATTGACGTCCGGACATTATTATTATTATTCCCAGACAAAAGGATGCTCAGCCCCTGCATCGACACCTGCTTGGGCTGCCCGCCTCTGACGTCGTCGACATGGAACACCGACCCCGCACTCGACCGTTTTCCCACGCCACCCCAAAATAGCCCCAAGCAGGGATGGCTGCCCAACAACTGTCGTCATGCCGTCCATCGTCCCGCCCGAAGGAACCCGGCAAAAACGCCATCTACTCTATCAAATTTTTTTCAACACCGGCCTCCGTCTGCAGATCATGCGCATCCAACCGAGAACGAGACTCGACTTTCCTGCTCAGTCTCTCGTAAATCACTTGTACGCCCTTCCCTACCGCCGGCGACGTCAGCAACATCCCGTCAAGCCATCAAGCCACCAAGCCAGCTCGGTACCCCCCGTGTCCCGTATCGCACAACACACCTGAGCTACAACTCTGCAAAAGCTGCCGAAATAATCGGCTTGTGTGTCTCGCTCCCTCACCCGCTTGCCTTTTCTCCCGTGGCTGACTGACGCTTGAGCTGGAGGATGTAGTAGTAATCGGACTTGGTCCAATAGATATAAAATAAAAAGCGAAGTTTGCCTCTCTCTCTCTCTCTCTCCTTCTCGCATTCCTGGGTGCCTGAGTCGCATACACGCACACATCTCTATCGCTGTCCCGACTCTGTTTCTTGCTTCGGTTTTTTTTTTTTTTGGTCGTGTCGCCCAAAAATAGAGCGCGAGTGTCAGTTTCCCTTCTCTTTCTTGCAAACCACTAGGACCTGGAAGTTCAGACAAGTCGTCCATAGGTGACTAGATGTAGAAATTGTATACATGTATATCTTTGCCTGCACTCAGTGACCACGATGCTCTTGAGAATCCATCTCCATCCATCTTCGAGAAGCACGACAAGCATTACACCTACAAAAGACTTTCCACCTGCAGCAATCAAAACAGCAGACGTTGCATCGAAACAAACTTTCGTTCTTGTGTACCGCCATCTATTACTCATCTTTGTACTTTCTCTCTCTCTCTCTCTTGCTTCGCTCTTTTCGCAAAAAAGAACAAGACCAGCACGCCTCTCGGCCGAGCAACCGGTTCAAACTCATCATATAATAGCACAACAGTGATAATAGGGTATAAAAAGAATAAAGAGGAAAAAAAGAAAATACACATCATGTCAGACAAGCCCGGCGACGAAAGACAGCCTTCGTGCTCTACCACTACAGCCCCTCGACCTCCCCAGGCCATCGTCTTCGTCGCTCTGTTCGCCAACGCGACGCTGCTCCACCACTGGCAGCTCGTCAGGCGGCGGACTTGGTATTTCGTCCCATTCGTTATCGGCCGTGTTTGTGTGAGTTGCCCTCTCCCGCTTATTGGAAAATAAAATTAATAGAAACATTTGCTGGCACAGTCGAAACCGTCGGTTGTTTGAGTCGCTTCATCTTCGGCCGGCAGACGCCCGGTTGGCAAACGTGGCCGTATGCCATGCAGGGCCTGACGCTGCTCCTCGCACGAGCTATTTTCGCCGCATCCGTTTACATGGTCCTCGGCCGTATCGTCCGCTTGACGGATGGATCGGCGAGCGCGCCGATCCCGGTGAGATGGCTGACCAAGCTTTTCGTATTTGGCGACGTCATTTCCTCCCTTGGACAAAGTGCCCGTGGGTTGCCCTCTATTTCTTCCTTCCATCAGTGCTTGATGCTGATTGCTTCTGGCCACGCGGCGGCATGCTTTCCGAGGCGGATATGTCGAACAAAGTGAGGTGGGTGAGAGGATCATCATCGTTGGTCTATGCGTGCAACTGTTGTTCTTCGGGCTCTCCATGATCGTCGTGGCCGTCTCGTCTTCTACATTCGCATCTCGCGCACGCCGACGGCCACGGCGGACACCCTGTCGGTACTTGGGCGGTGGTTCCTGGTGATCCTGTACATCGCCAGCACGCTGATTATGGTGCGATCCGTGTTTCGCGTCGTCGAGTACATCCAGGGCTCCGAAGGATCCTTGATGAGCAACGACGTGTTCATCTACATCTTCGATGCGTCGCTGATGTTTCTCACCATCATCATCTTCAACATCTGGCACCCCTCTCGCGTCGTCAACAGCCACATCTGCGGCGGACGGCTCATCGGACGAGGAATCCACGCACGGCGATCACCACATGCTTCAGCAATCGAAGCCAACGCATGCTTCACAACAGACTGGGACAGCTTAAACTTGGGGACTTGGAGCCTTGTTATCTATTGGCAGTGGCGCGGCGCGTCAGATGGAGCCTCTCGCGGAGACTGCGGGTGCTGCGCATCGTCTTGCGGTTCGGGGTGCCGGATTGCGCCTCGACGGCAGAAACGCGCGTCATCTGGCCAACGTCGGCGTGCTGCTTCTGGCTCTCGCGTTCGAGCCACTCGGAAAGCGCCTTCTGGAAGCTCTCGCCGTCGAACTTGTTGGGCCAGCCATGTCTGAGATACAGCCGCTTGATCTCCGTGTCGGATCCGGGGAGCGACGACGACAGCTGGTAGCCGTGGAGGCCGCGCATCGGCACAAGAGTCAAGTTCCTGTAGCCTTCAACCAGGTCGTTCAGCACAAGGCCGGCGGAACGTGCCGTGAGCCTGTTGTCGAACTCTTGTCTGCCGGCTTCCTTGCTGTAGAGTTGGAAAGGCGTGGCGAGCTTCATGGTTTTCCGGTCCATGTCGTAGACGTAGAAGTTGCCGAAATCGGAGCAGGACTTGAAGATGAAGACTTCGTTGGGCCGGGACACCTCGAGCATGTCCTCGGCTTCGCCTTGGTCGAGGTAGTTGATTCCGTAGGTTCCGTGGTCGAGTTCCGGGCTGGCGCGCTGGACGACGGTGTTCCGCAGGTAGGGTAGGTAGCGCAGCAGGTCCACGATGCGCGGGTCGAAGCCGAGAGGCTCCAGGGTGCTCTTCAGCTGGTGGTGGGGGGGCCAAATCAGCTCCTCGGCAGGAATGTAGCGCATCTTGACGAGGGTGGCGTAAACGCGGCGCACACCCTCGATCAGCTCGCGGTGCGGCTCCACCTCTTGCGGCAAGTCGCCGACCTCGACAAAGTCGTCGGCCGACATGCCCTGCGAGGCGCTGCGGTCCGACGACGGCGATGACGGGGCCTCGCTAAAGTGGCATGAGAGGCCGTTCCTTTCGCAGCCGGTGCCTAGTCGGGTTAGCCAATGACGCAGGGCACGTGACGCTGAGGTGACACAGCAGGCGGCTAGAAGACGTACACTGCGGACGCTTGCCGTCGCACTCCCAGTGGCGGGTGGTGCAGACGGAGCAGGCCGAGTCGGCGAGCGACGGCGGCGGCGACGGCTTCTTCTGCGGGGCGAAGTCGTGGGCGGCGTCTGTGTCGTTAGCGGGGGCGGGTCAGGAATCAAGGCGTGTGCTACACACAGTCGGCAGTGCTCATGTCACCGGTGGTGTGGGAGCGGCGGAAGCTGCCCGTGTACGGCACGGATTTGCGGCGGGCGTGGACCTGGATGCTGTTGGGCAGCTGGGCCGGGTCGCGGCTGGGCAGGTCCATGGCGGGGCAGTTGAGGCGGGTGCTGGCGACGAAGACGCCCTGCGACTGCTTCGCGAAGTGCGGCGGCTGCTGGAAGTGGTGGTAGTTGGGGACGGAGAAGGCGGGTGCTGCGTGCTCGGTCGCCATTGAGAAGGTCGCGGTGAGGCTGGCGGGCAGGCGGGCAGGCAGAATTTGCTAGGCACGGTAGGGTCCCAACGCGGTCTCGGTCGAGCGTATCGGACTAGGGGCGATCACCACGGGCGCGTTCGCATGGAGCAGAGGCGCGGCGGACGGCAGGTGACCATAGACCGGGTTGGAGCAGGAGTAGGAGTAGGAGTTGGAGTTGGAGTCGGGGTCTGGGTTGGTGGGCGGAGTGGCGGGCGGAGTGGCAGGCAGGCGGTGGGCGGTGGGCGAGCTGGGTGAGAGCTGGGTGAGAGCGCTCGGGGTGGGCGAGCTCGGCGAGGGACGGGCGCTGGTTAAGGCTGAGGGCAGGTGCGGCTCTTTCTGCATCTCGAAGCAAGTTTCGCTACCGGCATCAGGGGTGGGGGGAGGCTAAGTGCTGGGCCGCTCATCATCTCGCAGCGCGGTAATTTTCGAGCAGCTGCCCCAGGGCGCGCCTTGGCCTGTGGCCCCCCACGGCCGCCGCCGGCCCCAATTACGCGCCGAATCCGTCATCCATATCGCTGCCGCCCGTCGTCCGATCCAGCGCTCGGCCGACCTCAGCCGCCTGCGTGCCTGCGCGCCGTGAACGTGCGCGCCGCTCCCAGGGCGCTTGCATCATTTCCCCAGCCCTCCACACGCCCTTGCGACGCCGCAGCGCTGCACCTCTGCCTGCCCGACTAGCCTGCTTGGCGCCGCGCCTCACCCACAGCACGCAGCAGCCCGTACGTCTGCTCATCACTCTCGGCGGCCAGCCCGTGAGGCGCAGACAGGCACCGTGCCGGCTGGCGATTATACCCAGAGCCCCAACGCCCCAGCGCCCCAGCGCCCCAGCGCCCCGGCGCCACTGCTGCTGCTACGTAGCAGCGGCGCTCAACGTCTGGACTGGACCGCTGCAACTAGCGGACTGGCATGCCACGGCAGCCGTCGCGCAAGCTCCCGCGCCGGCGGACTGGGCCTGGCATCCCTGCCTCTCCACACTCGTCCCCGCGTGTGACGCCGTGAGACGTCGACTGCAACCTCAACTCATACTTGGCTGGCGCCCCGGCCGTGCCAGCTCCTGTCCGCCCGCCGATTCCAATAGGCCACCCGCAAACCAATATAGCCACGGCAACGGCGCGCATCGTCATCCATCGCTCCCGGCCTGGACGGCGCTCCTTCCGTCCAGCTTGCGCCAGCTTGCGCCAGCTTGCGCTTCCTTGGGCTTGGCGCCCGCCGTCCCGCCAAGGCTTCTTCCGTCACGGCTTGGCTGTCTTCGTCCATCACTCTGAGCTGGAGCGTCCTGCTCGGCGGAGCGGCCCACCACGGCCGGCATCGCGCAGCCCTGCACAGCACACAGCCCTGGGCGCCCCGATGCGGTGAATGGGCCAGGACACAGGAAGGAGGTGCAGCAGACGTGCAGCCGTGCAGACGTGCAGACGTGCAGACGTGCAGACCTCCCTATCTCCCCCAGATATTTGGATCTCCAACCAAGCCCGATCTGCTGCGCCCTAGCCCCCAGAGCGGCCCCTACGATGCGCCGAGAGCGACGGACCGTGGGCCGGGTGCTTAGGCTTTGCTCGACGCTTGGCATGTCGCACTCCTGCGCTTCTTCTGTTGTGAGCTGCGGGGCGAGCAGTACGACCTGGTATAACCTAGCGACTCGCCGCCCGCGGTGCTGCATCGTGGTTTGCGTCGGCCCTGGCTGGGGGGCGTGCGGCATTTCCGAACTGGCCATGATAACCGCCTGCCCATTACGTACTAATTGGCTTGGCAGGGTCTTGCCCAACCAGAGCGCAGGCGCAATCGCCCCGGCGTGTCCAGCGGCGTAAACCCTTTGCACCATGAAAATTGCGTCAACCCACCCGGCGAATCTTGGGGTGCTCTCGTCCTTCTCCGCCCCGCGAGTCACGCCGTACGTGCGCCCGCCCTTGAGCCTAGGAGCACCCCTCTGCCCTCCTAGCCCCCCAGCCATGCCGGATGCCCCAACGGCGCCGCCTACCTACGACAGCAGCACCGCGACCGACCCAGCCTCGTCTGCACATCTGCGCCCCGAGTCGCTTCACCAGGCCGGCTGCGCTCCTGCAACCGCCGTGCGACGCGCCGGGCAGCAGCTCGCAGCAGCACGCAGCAGCACGCAGCAGCACCAAAGTCAGATCCACCTGTCGGCCGATCGCTGATCCCGTCCTTGCCGAGCCAGGCAGTCCGCAGCCCGCGCCTGACAGCAATTCTTTACTGATTTCCATGCCACCGCCTTGTGACGGCCTCAGAAGTCACACCGTCTGTCCTCACCGACTGACCACTGCCCGTCCGCGTGCGACCGTCCGCGCGTCGCTAGCCCGTCTCGACTTTTTTTCCTTTGCCTCTGGCAACGGGACGTCTTCTGGCTCTTGACTCTGTCCCGGTTTCATCGCGTCTCAGCAGAAAGGATCGTCGCCACGTTCTCTTCAGCTGCCACATGTCTCCCGTTGCGGCCCAAACCAGCTGCTGGCTTTCGTCATTATTCGTCCCTGTACATTCACTCCCCGCCCAATGATCCCAACAGCCCTGCCACGCTGCCTTTCCGCCGGCGGTTTGCGCTCCACCCTCCGGCGGAGACACACGAGCCAGCGCAGCAACACCCGTCACCTGCTCGCCCACTCGCCCAGACTCCACCGCGATCATGACGCTGCGCCGCTGCGTTGCTGCTTTGAAACTCAGCAAGAAACCCTGACGTGGTCCCCGTCCCCGTCCCCCGTCCCCTCATCCCTAGAATGCGCGGTTAATGCGCGTTTCGCCGTCTTGAACAAAGCGTTGGCGAGGCGCAGCTTTCACCGTGCGCCCTCTCCAATCAGGGGCCCGCGAATGTTATTTCCGGAAGCATCGTGGTCGCCGTCGCCACTTTTTGCCCTGACCGAGTCTCTGTGTCTCCAGCGTGCCGAGACGGTTCCGGGAGCCCTTTGCCGGAATCGGCAGCTTTCACCACGCCTTACCTCGTTGGTCCTCCGATGCGGGAGCCCATGTTCGGAGCAATCGGAACAACGGCGTGAAACAAAGATTGCGGGTAGCTGCGGAAGCGTACGACACTCGGCAGATGTGCCTCTACTAAAATGCCGCTCATCAATATAGTAGCCCACCGAGCGTTGGAACACGTCGGCCCGTTGATGAATCCACTAACGGGCTGCTCAGATGTAAAAAGTCATAGTTTGTCGCCTGAGCCTTCCAAGTGCTTGATATCCGCCGCCCTTTTGCTCCGAGAAACAGCCAAGCATTATCCACCCTAGTCACGTTAGACCTGAGGACTGACCAGCCGGCACAGCTTCCATTACTACGACCACCGCTCCTTCAGCCAGCAAGACAGCGCGTGGCTCACTTCGTCTGGCTTCTCCATGGTGGCCCAGTGCGAGGCATCAATCTGCGCAATCTCCAGATCCGGCAGCAGGCCCGCCTGCCTGGACGGTTCAATGAACGAAGGCAAGCAAATGTCGTCGCGCGAGCAAGCCACGAACAGAGTCGGCGCACGGACTTTCAGCCTGTCTCCACGTATATGCCTCTCCTTCTCCCAATTCAGCCCGAGCACGTAAACTTTGTACCAGTTGAAGGCGCCAGCAAAGCCGGATTCCCTGATGCGGGCCATGTATTCGTTCTTCCAGACGCTCCCGTCGGCGGCGTAGTCCCTGACCTCTTCCCGGCAGTCGGCCTCGAGGAACTTCCTGACGGCGCCGCGGGTGCAAAAGATGTCGCGCAGGCAGTTGGGGCGGCTGCCGTGCAGGGCGGTCCACAGGCTCTCGGCGCGCAGCTGCGTCACGGCCGGGGCGTCGGGCTCGCTGAAGAACTCCCAGTACGCGTAGCGGGCGTGGCCGGTGGCCTCCTCGAGCGCGTAGTTGAGGTACTCGAGGTTGAAGGGCGACTCGCGGTCGGGCGGCATGTAGGCGATGCTCACCAGCACCAGGCCGGCGACGAGGGCGGGCCCGCGCCAGAGCCACATGCGCTGCGCGACGAAGGCGCCCCAGTCGTGCCCGACGACGATGGCCCGCCCGATGCCCTCGCTCGCGAGCAGCTCGACCAGGTCCGCCGTCATCAGGTCCGACGTGTACGCGGCCGGGTCCGCGGGCTTCGAGGTGGCGCCGTGGCCGAGCATGTCGGGCGCGATCATGCGGTGCGAGAGCGGGCGGAGGGCGGACATGATGGGCGACCACAGGAAGGCGCTGTCCGGGAAGCCGTGCAGGAACAGGATCGGCGGCTTGCTGCGGTAGCCATTGTGGTCGTTGTTGCTGCTGCTGCTCCTGCTGCTGTTGGCGCCAGTCGGAGTGCGGGCGGAGGCCAAGGAGGAGGTCGGGCTCGTGGGCGCTGACGATGGCGACGAACGCGGCGTGGCTGGCTCGGTGTCCCAGTAGGTGTAGGTCAAGGCGCGCGAGGTGGTGAAGGTTTTCCTGGTAAGGCCTTCCATCTGTCCTGTCGGCCTTTTTTTCTTCTTCGCGTTCTCCCCGCAGCTTTCTCTATCCTTCCGTTCCGGGTAATTCTTTGTTTTTTTTTCCCCTCGCCTGTCGTTGTCAGGTCGGGGTCGGGGGGATGCTGTCGCAGCTGGAACCGGAGACGCCACGGACGTAATCACGACTGTTTCGAGCGAGCGGGCGGCGGGGGGTCGAGGCTGCGAAGGGCAGCAGCACCGTTGCACGTCGTCGCCAGGAGGCCGGCGCAGGGCTTATATTGCGTCTTTGCTCCACACACCCTTCCGTTTCTGGCTTGCAACAGCCCGCAATCTCAGTCACAGCACGTTGCGGGCGGGAAGGCTGATTGGGAGCCGCACGCTGCTCCTCATTTGGGGCCAACTCCCCGCCGATGGCGCATGGCGTTTTTTTTTCCCTGGCGACGGCGACGGCGACGGGAGCGAGCGAGCGAGCCAGGCCAAAAAGTCAGGGGACCGAGCCGGGCTACCATGTGCAAGCAACCGAGCAACAACACACGACAGCCACGGTGCCCCTCTGTTCTGCCCCTCTTCCCCTCGGATCTGAGTTATCAGCCCGCGAGATGGGCGCGATTGACTGAGGGATTTGGCCGAGTCGCAGCAAGCAGAAAGCGGGGTCTGGGCGCATGCGACGCATACGCAGGTGCTTTGCGCGGTGCCTGCTCGAGCCTGCATGGACGCCCGCCGCGGCTCACCGCCTATCACACGATTCCAATCGCCTGCCTCGCCTAATCGTACGTACGAATGCTAACCTTGCCGCGCTTCACCAAAACGCCTGGGCCACCGCGAGCCAATCCAAGTTCCTGTTCCATTATTCCGGAGCCGTTTCCGCCTGCCGCTGCATACCTACATGTCGATCGTGAAAAGGAAGGCGATCACTGCATGCATGATGCGCAACAAGCCGCCGCACTTGGCGCCACTGCTACTGCCCGTCAAACCTTGCTTTTGTCGCCCTTGCACCGCTTGCTTCGCACCCTCTTGTCATGTGAAGAACCCAGGCCTATGCTCGTCTTCTGAACCCATGCCTGCCTGACTGCCTCACAGAAAAGAAATTAGAGAGAGATGGCTCCATCCTCGAAATCGCCCGTCCCGACAGACAAAAAGCCAATAGAGTAAACGATCCACGACGTGAGATGCATCATCCCAATCTCCGAAAACACTGAAAAGAGAAGCCTCATTTCCTGTCTTATTTTTGACTTTCCCACCACCTCTTTCTATTTTTTGTTCTGTTCTGTCAATCATGCGCGCCGCCGACGGTCATGTCTCAAAGAGACCCCTCCCCCCTAGGTACGCTTCGGCCCGCGCTCATCAAATACCTAGCAATAGAGACTCGTGATCGTCGCCTGGTGGACTCGACGTCGATCTCTCAACCCCGCCTCGCCTTCGTCATCGTCATCGTCCGACGTCCGACGCCGTCCAACGGGATCCGAAGCACACGACGGCGTGCCCTCTGCCTTTCACATCTCCTTTTATTTTTTTTTTCCTCCCACCCTTCCCCATATAGCCATAGCCAAGTCCTTCTCATCCCCCTCAACTCAATTCTCCTCCCCCCAGCTCATCCCCATCCACCCGGTTACCCCTCGCAGTCAAAACGCACCCTCTCGTTCGTTGCCCCACCACCACCACCACCAACGGCCCGTGTGCTACAGCGGGATCAGGGGGAGACGAGGGGGAGACGAGGAGATGCAATAGATGTGCTCACGATGCGCGGCGCGGCGCGCGCTCGGGATCAGTACCGTTCAACCACGATGATGATCTCATCTTGCCACGCAGGGTGTGGTGCGGTGCATGTGCCGACCATTATTATCTCGGTCGCGGCGACGGTTCCTGGGTCCTGGCCGGTCGTGGGCGCGGCTGCTGCGTGGCGTGCTGGGGTTGTGGTGTATTTATGTGTATGTATAGCACGCGGCTGTCTTCTATGCTGCCCTTAGAACTCGAAGACGCGGCTCTGTTGGGCGCGGGCGCGCGCGCGAGCTCCGGGTGGTAGTAGACTGGTGGTGCGTCAGCGCGCCGGCGGCGGGCGGCGAAGACGGGTCTTGGGCACGACGTCGTTCCTCATCATCGCCGCCTATGAGTAACCACATGGTCAGTCCCACGTCGTGTGGATGCTGTGCTGCATATAGTCGACGAAGACGGCCCCCCCCCCCACCCCACCCCCCGCGTTCTTGGCCGCCCCGTACCTACCGCACGAACATGAAGAAGCTCGTGGCGTCGCGCTGGGCTGGTCGCCCCGTCTCTGGCTGCGGCACCGGCAGAAAGGGCTTGCTGACCGATGACGCCCGGCGTCGACTACTCGACCTTGGCTTTGGCGTCCCGGTAGGAGGCGTCGGAGCGGCGGGAGTAGGCTAGTGGCCCGCCATCGCTTTGAGGTGGGGGGTGGCGTTGGCGTTGGCGTTGGCGGCGTCGACGGCGGAATGCGCCTGGGGGGTGGGGTCGTCAGCACGTATACTCACTTTGGGAAGAGGAAATGTTATTGTTGTTGTTATTTTACGGCGGAGAGGTAGGTGAAAGAGACGGGGGAAGGAAAAAAAAAAACCGACATACACCCTCACGACCCGTCGACAGCGGCTTCTCACACACACAACACATGCAGCCCCCTTCCCCTTCGCAATGGCCGCATTTCGCCTGCGGGGCGCGTGCAAAGTCGGTGCTCGTCGGCACCCACACATGGCTTCCAGGCCCCAGGTGAGATGCTGAGAACAGAAGAAGCAGCAAGGCGGACGACGGTTCTGTTTAAATCAAACCCATGCTCTACTATTTAGAGAGAGCTCTCGTAGGCTGCTGGATCTCTCGTGGAGTCGCCAACCTGCATGTCGACAGTGTACGGTTCTGGGGAAGGGTGTGGCGCGGGGAAAGATTTCCCCTCCGGATCGCTTCTGAGGCGGGCGCGGGGAAGGAATGCCGCGAATGCTCAAGCAAGCACTGCACGCTCTGGGGAAAGAATTGCCCGCCCGGCACCCCATGATGCATCAGTTGTCAGTTTTGGGCGACCATTTGGTGTTGAGCTGCTGCCATGGGGCCCAGATGCTCAACTCGGCTACCCCGCACGGCACTGGCCGCATCGACGTCAACGTGGCGCGCCTGGAGTGGACTGCCCCTCTTGCCTGCCTCAGAGGCGGGCGTTGTTTGGCTCACTCCGGGAGAGAAAGCCGCAAAGGAAATTGGTGTTTGGTCTCTGTCTCTCTAAGGTCTCTACATCTAGCTGTCTCGCGGCAAGTAAGCGGTATTTGTTGAATCCAAAAAAAAAAAAAAAAATTTGAACCTTTCTCCAAATGGGACACTTTATCCAAACGAATGCTCCCGCCCTACTCTCCTTCCCGATCTCCTGAAATGTGGAAGTTTCTTCCTTCCTTTCGTCCTTCTTTCTTCCAATCCCACCTTTATCCCCTCTTCACGTTCCTCCCTCCATCCTTCCCTCCCCTCCTTCTCCACTGCCCATCCCATCCCCCACCCCCCCTCCTCCTCTCCCTTCCCCTATCCCGTCTCTCCACCCCTCCGTCTTTCCATTCACGCCCTCCTCTCCCACGCCGTCGCCACCAACTCCCAATACCTCTCCGGCTCCAACCGCATATGCCCCACATGCGCACTCCCCTCAAACACCGCCCTCTCCACCACCCACCCCTTCCCCTCCGCCTCGGCCGCATGCTCCTCCACATCCGGCGCCAAAATGACCGCATCCGCCGACGAATAAACATACAGCCGCGGCGCCTCGGCTCTCAAATACACCCCATCATTCAGCCGCTCCCGCATCGCCATCGACACCGTCTGCACCCCCAACAGCGGCGGCAGGTGGAAAAACACCACCAGCAGCACCGCGATCAGCGCCTGCAGCGGCCAGCGCGCCAGCGGGAAGGAGGGGAGCGCGAGCGACATGGCGGCTAGCCCTTGCGCGAAGCGCGACCGCCCCGGCGCGGAGTCGTAGATGACGCTGCGCGCGGGGAGGGCGTGGCCGGTTAGGGAGCGGTACTGCGTGCAGAGCATGGCGAGGTGGCCGCACCCGCCGTTGGAGAGGGCGTGCACGAGGAGGCCGCCGCCGCCGGAGCGGTCGGAGCGGTCGTCGTCGGTGCTGGTGCTGCTCGTGGGGACGTAGGAGCAGATGGCGGCGAGGGCGGGGGCCAGCTCGCGCTTCTGCCGGGACGCGGGGTTGAAGAAGAAGTCGGCCGTGGCGGACGTGACGAGCAGGATGGGCGAGGCCGGGTACAGGGTGCGGTAGTAGGTCGTGTATTTGGCCACGTGCTTGGGCTGCGCGTCCATCCACGAGCACACGAGGATGAGCGAGGGCGTGCCCGTGCTGTTGGGCGTGCGGGCGGCCGTGGCGGGCGGCGTGGGCGAGGCGGTGGCGGGGTCGTGGAGGTAGGTTTTGTGGTTGAGGCGTTGGAAGCCGGGGAGGCCGGGGACGGAAGCCTGCGGCTTGTTCGGCTGCTGCTCTGTTGTGGCGGTCATGTTGAGGTTGGGCCTCCTTGGTTCGAACGTCTTCTGGCTTTGTGTTCGGTGGTTGGATGGTATGTATGGTGCGCCTCCGGGAATGACGGTAGAGACAGTGAGGGTTGGCGAAACAACGGGCGTCGAGTATAGGGACGCCGGGCAGCAGCAATCAGATCACTAATTTCTACGGCCAACGCCGAGGCGAGCAAAGTATTTGGGGGAAAAGGGTGGTGTGCAAATTGCTTTTTGGAAGCCATTGTTGCTCCGTCTCGGGCACTACTCACAAAACCTCAGCTCCGGTGTTCGGCCGTGAAATTGCACTCGGTGTTGGCTCCACGCGAGTCAGCGTGACAGACGCCCCCGACTGGCAAGGTTTCAGCTTCAGCTCCGACCAGTCGCTCACCCCCGCCGGCGAATAGGAGCTCGCCATTCGACGACTCGGCAACATCAACGTCTTTTGTCGTTGGATCTCGTCTGCCGTGATGGTTGATGAAGTCCTCAAACTTCTGCTTGACCGTCGACTACAAGTCCACACCCTCCAGATTCTCCCTCAGACTTTCCTCCAGTCCCTTCCATCCCGGCCTTCCCATGTCTTTCAAGAGCTGCTCCGCCTTGGCCGCGCCGACAATCTCGCTCAGATCCTCGCCCTGCCCGTCCCTATCATCGTAAAACGTTTTCTCCGGGTACATCTTCCGCAGGGCACGCAACAGCGTGTTCCAGTTGAACCTCCCCGCAAACCCGAAGATGCGTTCACCATTGAGATCCGGACGCGTGAGAGCGGCAACGTGCAAGCGAGCCGTGTCCTCGACGTTGATGTAATATTCTGGCGGACGAGAGGGCTCAGTGTCAGCATTCCGGGCACGTATTGGGAAGGGCAAAAAGAAAAAAAGAAAAAGGAACAAACTCACGCGGCACCACGGTCCTCCACCTGTGCTCGGGCACGCGGCCAGTGGCGAGAGCAACGACCCAACCCGACGTGGTCGGATGGCCCTGGTTCGCCGGGTCGAGGCTGCGCCCGAAATTGACATTCGGCAGCACCGCGTTCACCCTAAACGCCGGCCCGTTGTCCGCCACCCACGCCCACACCGCGCGCTCCGCCTCCACCTTGCTCGCCGCATACACATCCATCGCCCGCGCCGCAACGTCCTCCTCCTCCCCCTCCCCGCCCGCCGCATACGCCCTCCCCACCGCCCCACCATTCCACGTCTCCCCATCCACCCGCCCCCCCTCCACCCCCGGCGTATACGCCGCCAGACTGCTACTCGTATACACAAAACACTTGCCCTTTCCCCGCCCTTCCCACTCCCTCGCCGCACTCCCCAGCGCCCCCACCGCGCCCCGCACCACCGCCGCCACCACCGCGCGCGCACCACCGTCTCTCCCGCCGTCGTCATCCATGACGCTCGCCACGTGCACCACCCCGTCCACGCCTCGGACCGCGTCGTCGTACGCGCCGGGGACGGACATGTCGGGGACTTGGGTGAGGGAGAAGGAGGGGTGGGAGGAGGAGGGGGAGGGGGAAGATGGATAAGATGATGAAGCGAAGTGGCGCTCTAGCCAGGCGGATCGCGCCGTGGAGCGCACGGCGGCGCGCACGCGGTACTGGCCGGTGAGGAGGAGTTGGGCGCAGATGTGCGAGCCGAGGAAGCCGGAGGCGCCGGTTACGAGGATGAGGGGGAGGGGGGAGGGGGAGGGGGAGGGGCCGGGGCCGGGCGGCGGCGGCGGGGCGGTGGTGGTGGTGGGCGACGGCGACGACGACGGCATTGTGGAGGGGTGGCTGGGCGGGTGGTTTGCGGGCTGTTGGGAGGGTTGGGGGTATGTATGTCGGGAGCGAGTGGGTGAGTGCGTGTGTGGGAGAGGGTACCGTTGGGGCGGATAGGAGCGTTACGGGCAGACGGTCTGGCTGGATTTCTCGATTCTCGGAACAGGTGGTGGTGGGTGGTCTGGACATTTTATATGCAGTCCCCCCGGCCCCCACCGGGAAGGATTGCATCCCGGTTTGATTGGACGAGGGGTTTCATGTCGATTACAGCAACAATACCTGACCGTCGTGGGCGCTGTCGTCACATGGCCCTGGGAAGCTTCTCAGGAATTCGTGAGCCAGAAGACAAGGTTGGTCAGATATTCCGGTAGCTAGTGATGTGAGCTAGTCGAGTGATCATTCGTCAGGGACCGGGGATGAAACAAGAGAAGACGCTGTTGCTTGGGTCCCCAAAAGTGCGTAATGAATCTCAGAACGTGTCCTTAGCGAACCTTCCTCCAGCTCCCATTTATCCTACGCGTCGCGTCGCGTCGCGTCGATATCCACGCGCCAGCACATGACGCAATCGTCCGCCGCCCACCCGCCCGGCCCGAGCTTCTCCCGGCGCTTGCCTCCCCGACCGTATTTCCTCCCCGTCCCCGTCCCCTCCACTTCTCTCACCACCGACCACAACCACCACAACCGCCCATCCACAACGAAAAACCATGGGCAACGACGGCGGCTCCATCCCCACCCGGCGCGAGCTCGTCAAAGCCGCCGCGCGCACGCCCTCGACCGCCGAGCTCAAGGCCGCCGCCGCCGAGGCCGAGCACCACCGCTGGACGACGTGCCCGCTGTCGAACCGGCCGCTGGCGCGGCCCGTCGTCGCCGACGCCGCCGGCCGCCTCTACAACAAGGACGCCGTCATCGAGCACCTGCTGCCGCTGGCCGACGCCGACGATGTCGCCGCGCTGCGCAAGCGCGACGACGCGGAGAGGGATGTGTTGAGGGGGGCGGTCGCCGGGATTAGGGATGTGGTCGAGGTGGGGTTTTGTGTGGAGGGGGAGGGCGAGGGGGAGGAGCGGAGCGAGGGGGAGGGGGAGAAGGTGGCGGCGAAGGAGGAGGCCGGTGGCGGTGAGGTTTGGGTGTGTCCGATTACGAGGGAGAGGCTGGGGCCTGGGTCCAAGGCCGTGTATCTGGTGCCGTGCGGGCATGCGTTCAAGGGGGAGGTGATCAAGGAGGCGGGTGGGGAGAGCGTGTGTTTGACGGTGAGTGGTGTTGGTTTTTTTCTTCCCCCTGCGGCATTGCGTTGTACCACGTTTGAGGGGTGGGTTGGCTAACGGGTCCCAAGTGCAACGCGCCGTACGCGCCGAACGACGTCATCCCCATCGTGCCGACCGCCGAGGAGGACATCGTCCGTCTCCAGCTCCGGGTCAAGACGCTCAGGGAGAAGGGTCTGACGCATTCGCTCAAGAAGGCGCCCGGCGGCAAGAAGCGCAAGAAGAACGGCGACGACAAGGACGCCGACGCGTCGGCCAAGAAGGAGAAGAAGAAGAAGGCGGCGGCCGCGGCCGATGGCATCAAGAACTCGGCCACGGCGTCGCTGACGGCACGCGTCCTGGCCGAGCAGGAGGAGCGCAACAAGCGCCGCAAGATTGAGAACAACGAGAACCTGAGCAGCCTGTTCAGGAAGGACAAGAACGAGCCCGGCAAGAACAGCGACTTCATGACGCGTGGCTTCAACATCCCCGCCCACGCCAAGCGCTGAACAGAGGGCACGACATGACATGTTATCACTACAGGAGCATTGCAGGCGTTCAGGCAACGGGTGGTCACGTTGAGATACCAGGCGGAATGAAACACTATCAACTTTTCTACTCGTCTATTTGGGCTCAAATGTTTGATTTGACCGCAGCCGCGTCTGTGGAACTGGACTACCGTAAGCTGACGACACGACTTTGATATACGACGAGTAAAACTGGGCGAAACTGATGGACGGCACGGAAAGCAGGGGACGACTATGGCGAGAATGTTGGTGCTGATGCATCATTGAATGGGATGGTTCCTTTTTTCTTCATGCACCACACACACGTCACTCATAGATCAGTGCGGAGTGGGGGGGTTGAGGGAGAACCGCGAGCGTCGACTTACCCTATCCTGTTGCCCGCCTCGTCCCACTCGATCTTCTTCCCCGTCCGCAGGCTCTCCTGCAGCGCCGACGCGATCTCCATGCCCTTGACCGCCACGCCCAGCGGGTAGGGCAGTTCTTTCCCGTCGAGCACGGCGTCGGCGTAGACGCGCAGCTCCGTCACAAAGGCCTTTTCGTAGCGCTCGTAAAAGTCGGGCATGACGTCGTTGCCGATGCCGTTGCTGTTGGCCTGCACGATCAGGTCGCGGCGTGGGTGCAGGTTGATCTTCAGGGCGCCGTCGGTGCCGATGATCTCGGTGGGGTTGTCGAAGCCGTGGTGCATGATGCGGCTGAAGAAGTAGTAGGAGATGGGGGCGACGGCGCCGGGGGCCGGCGGGTACCACTCGACGCAGCCCGTGGCGTTGTCGACGTCGGCGATCTGGGCCAGCTTGTGGTGGCGGGCGATGGTGCCGATGGCGTGGCACGACTTGGGCCGCAGGTGCGGGCCCAGGAACGCAAAGGTCAGGTCGATGTCGTGCACGGCCGTGTCGATGAAGATGCCCGGGTTCGCCATGACGTAGCGCTCGTAAAACTCGCTGTCGTCGTACTTGTCGCGCGTCTCGCTGCGCACCACGACGGGCGTGCCGATGCGCCCGTCCCGGATCTGCGCCACCGCGTTGAGGTACGAGTCGTCGAAGCGCCGCGAGAAGGCCGTCATGACCTTGAGGTGGCGGTACTCGGGCTGCGAGGCCAGGTCGACAATGGCCTGCGACTCGGCCACCGACATGGACAGCGGCTTCTCGCACAGCACGTGCAGCCCGCGCTTGATGCACGTCGCCACCTGCTCGTAGTGCAGCAGCGTCGTCGACGCGATGATGACGGCCTCCAGCCCCGGCTCCGCGATCATCTCTTCGAACGACGGGTAGACGTTGACGCCGTACGGGATCAGGGCCTCGTCGGCCCACTCCAGGTCGGCCGGGGCGGGCGAGCAGGCGCAGACCAGCTTGGTGCGGTGGACGTTGTGCAGCGCGTTGAGCGCGTGTTGGCGCCCGATGCGGCCGATGCCGACCACGCCGATGGCGAGCCTGCGCGGCTCTGGCCGCTTGTTGGCGCCTGTCGCCGACATGGTTGCGGTACAGTTGTTCTTAGTAGTGAGAGCGGGGTTGGCGACGTGGTGGGAGAGCGTGGGAGCGTGGTGTGGTCTTGGTACGTGCAAGGGAGGGGTGTTTGGGAGTCAATTGGGAGCGCGGCTGTTCATATAGCTGCGGTTTGACGGCGTCACACGGCCCATGGGGCCATGTTGTTAGTGGAGGTGGGGTTGAACGACCGCCGCCTCCGCGCCGGACAAGCGTCCTGGACTTGGACTGCAGGAGGATGGAATCCCCGCGGTGGGGAAGCTGCCACTAGCACCCCCAAGATGATGTGGCCGGCCAGGTCGTGGCGCCTGCACGGCGGTTGCGGCCACGAGGGGAAACGGGCGAATGGGGTAAGAATGCCCCGGATCGCCGGCGCGTCTCGCGTTACAACAGCCCCTCTGGGTCTCTCCTCTCCGCATCCACCATCCGTCCCCGGCCCATCACGACCCCACGTCCCACACGGCCCGACGCGCGGGGCTCAGAGCTCCGCCGTGCGCCCAAGTCCGCAGCCAGCCTCCGCCTCGCCGCCGCCCTCCGTCCCGCCTATCAGCAACCACCGGCCATGACTTCTTCAATGGCCCATCACTGGCGACGAGGTGCTTTTGCTAGGAAACAGCTGCTTCGTTACATACAACCACACTGGTGTGTCTACGAACAGATCAACCCCGACAAGATCACTGAGACGACAACGGTACAAACACGCTCAGCAATGCTATGGAGAAGGGCGCTTCAAAATATTGCGGCACTATGACATTGACTAAGATGCTGAATGCCCTTCTTACGGCGGCATCTGCGTGGCAGCTCTTGAACATGAACAGTCACGATGACTTTGGAATCAATGCGCCACCTCAGAACAGATTCACCTGTCGGTTGATCGCGCACTGCACGCCGATCAGAATAGCGGGCTACATACAGATTCTCCGGTCATATCCAAATAACCAGACACAGATCGATAACCTGACGCACCAAGCAGAGCATCTACACGATTGGTATGGAGAAAACGGCCCCTATTCACCTCTATCACAGACACAGGCGACCAAAATGTGCCGCCTGTACCTAGCCTGTAACCGCTTGTCGGACGCAAAAAAGCTATGGCGACCTTGTTCGGGCAGCGTTCGAGATGCTCACGGATGAGCTTCCCTGGAACGATGGGATTGCATACTTCACTTTAGGATCGTGTCTGATGAGGCTGAATAATGTTGAGGATGCAAGAGCAGCTTTCTCGCTTGTCGAAATGGATCAGGGAACGTTCACCTGTCACGGATGTCAAGTGACCATCCCGAAATTTGCGCGGATTTGCTGGTGTAAGGACTGTCCCTGGACATTCATGGATGAGGGCTGCTGAAACGACGTCAAGTCTGGTGGAGTACTGAAGAGCATGATCTGCGGCCGTGATCACGATATCGTCGAGTGGCCAGGCACAAATTCGATGATCGCGAAGATGGACATCAAAAATGGATCCGTGATGGTCGGAAATGAGAAAAAACAGATAGGAGACTGGCAAAACGAGATGAGGCGATTTTTCGAACTGGAGATACCCAAGGACGAAGGAAGCAAGACGAATCGCCAAAGCCGCAGAGGTATACTTGTTAAGCATTGGTCGGCATTGAAGAAAGATCTATTCCGTCAAGATTGCTTGTGATATCTACGGAAAAGAGGTTTCACTTCCCAAACTTTGGGTTTCAGAAATTGAAGAACTTATACACGCGGTACCGCATTTTCGAAATGTTATTTCATCATCTCACATCGCTCGGTAATTTGTTTAGCAAATGGATAGTGATATTGCTTGTCTAGCATAAATCGTTACATATGGAGAAAGAAAAGGTTCCTCGTGCCCGTATATCCGAAAAGGTATACTTTGAAAAAAGGGGCGCACCTCGCTCCGGGAGAAGTTTACGGCTCTGCACCACTCGCTCATTAAAAAAAATTAAACAAAGGCCAACAAAGTGAATGAATCTCGGGGTATCGCCGTCCATGGTCGCCATCCAACCGCCTCGACCGACCGTCTCTCTCTCTCTCTCTCTCTCTCTCTCTCTCTCTCTCTACCAATGCAGCGGCGTCTCATCCGACGCCCCATCGCATTTCGTCGGCCCATAATCATTCGTCGACGCACTACTACTCCTCCCCGTCCCCTCACCACCACACCCGCCACGCCCATGCCCACGCGGCCCCGACCCCGGCCCCGTCGCCGGCGCCCTCTCCACCTCAACCGTATACTCGCGCTTCTGCGTGATGCGCCCCAGCTCCCGCAGCGCGTGGTCGTGCGACCCGCTCTTCATGGGCACGTCGCTGTGCCGCGTCTGCCCCGGCACGCCGAACTCGCGGCGGTCGCGCACCAGGCTCGAGTGGTGGTGGCTGTTGTTGTTTTTGTTGCCGTCGCTGCCGCTGCCGCTGCCGCCGCCGATGTCGTGCACGGCTTCCTGCGCGATGTGCCGGATCAGGTTGGCCATGGAGAGCTCGATCTTGAGCTTGACGATGTAGGCGACGGGGTGGAATTGCAGGAAGACGGCGCCGTTTTTGAGGAACATGGTGCCGATGATGAGGAACTGTGGGGAGAGGGGGGAGATGTGTTAGCGCGGTGCGGGCCGTGGGGGTGGGAGATGTGAGGGGGGGTGGGGGGTTGGGCTTACGTCCATGCCGACGGAGATCAAGGCGATGCGGGTGTTGAAGGCGGCGAGGCGGTTGTATTTTTGGAGCCCGTTGGCGACGAGGCGCTTCTTGACTTGCACGATGAAGAACCAGTTGAGGACGGCGTCGTTGGCGCCGATCAGGACTTTGGTGATCTGTGGGGGTTTAGTCCTGGTGAGCTGGTGTGGGGCGGACGTGGGGAGGGTGGAGTGTACATACCTTGTCCCAGATGTTGTTGATTCGAACAAAGGTGTCGTTGACGCCCAGGTGGCCGGGGATGAAGATGCAGAAGACGGAGATGTTGATGAGGGTGATGAAGCAGATTGTCGTGATTCGGATCTTCCGAAGCAAGGACTTGTCGGTTGTGATGATGGCGATGCGGTTGATGATGATCTGGAGGATGAACTGGATCTCAATGACCCAGAGGATGACTGGACGGCGGTCAGCAGGGCAGCGGGTTGGCGGAGAGGGAGCCAATGCGTACCGATTGAGAAGTATGTGCCAAAGGCGGATTTGATGTAGCCGAGCAGGAACAGCCAGGCGATGATGCCCATGGCAGCGTTGACGACCAACTCGGACCAGACCATCCACACGAACAGGTTGCGCAGCGGGTTGCGCATCGAGCTCGTGACTTTCCAAGCATCCCATGCTGTCAGGTAGCCGAAGCCAATGGTGAAGCCGGCGGCCACGCAGGCGATTTTGATATCCGTCTGCGATGCTTCGGCCATACTGGTGACGGAATTGGATCAAAAGAACGAGAGACGGGGTCTGAGAGACAGAAAAGAGCGGAGTGGACCGTCAGCCAGTGTCCGAGCCCTGGTTGTCATGCCGGGCAGGGGTTTATGAGAACACAAGAGGGTCCATGGGGAAGTATTCCGGACAGTGTTCGGGGATGTTGTGGGCCTAGGCTGGGTGCATGCGGTTCTGGCTACGGCCCTACTATCGTCTCGCGGCGGGAGGATTGCCGGCGCTCGGGGCTCAGAAGGGACGCGGCAAGCGGTTCTGCTGCCTCTTTCGGCGAGCGGTTCGTCCTCCAGGCTCGGGCCTGAAGATCAAGCTGGTTGTTTTTCCGCGATTCATTGCCACTTTGTCAAGAAATGGGCGCTGATTGGCTGCAAGGGAGCACGGAAAATTCGGCAGGGCTAGACTGGAGCAATTACGCGCGCACACTACTCTAACGACGGGCCGACCAGAGCCAACGCTCGCCTCGCATAGGGCAGGGAGGCTGTGGAGGATTCTCACGCGTTCAGGATTTATGGCATCAGCCGTTTCCTGTAGATTACCTAGTGAAATCCGCGTGGGAAATCCGAAGGCCGACCAAGACGGCCAACCCACAATAATCGACTGACGATACGCAAGATTGCGATAAGCTTGCCTGTCGCCTCGTGGTTAAGGCTAAGAGATCAGCTTCCCCACCCCGTTCATCGATGATTTTCAGATCTACACGAGGTCCGGGGAGGCACTCCGGAAATGCAGCCCGGGAACAACGTTGCTGTGTTGCAGTCTGTGCAGCATGAGGTGACGAACACTGGTCGGACCGAGTCGGGCTGCGGCCCGCCTCCCAGCTGAGAGTCCGCGCACTCTTTCTTACCTCTTCCGGCTTGCCTCAGCCCGGTAACGGCGAGCGGCAGAGTCCACCATCTCGATCCGTGGTGCTCGTCGGCTGGTGGCGAAGTGACAATTGCAGCGGGCTTACCGAACCCCTATCCCGTGACTGGTTGTGGACTCACTCAAGCTGTAACCCAATTTCGGAGTGGAGGTCGTTCATGCCTGTGGAGCTTCAGGCCCACGCGTCTCGGCATAGCCCGTGTATACTCATCACTCTTCGCCAGTTTCTATAAAACACCTGCCTGGTCAGCTTCCACCGAGCCCATGCATCTTCCGAGCTGTTCACCCACTGGGGAGGGCGGCATCTCTAGATGATCGACGTCCTTTGTCTAAGACGCCATTTCCTTTTTTTCCTCTTCCTCTCCTTTTCGGGCTGATCTTCGCTTCTGAGCAGGTTTTGGCAACCGAGGCCGAGCTCTGATGGAGCAACAACGAAATTCCACCGAGACTACCTACCTAGCCCAATACATAGTACCAACAATCGGTGGACCACAAAGCCGACTTAATAGATCAGCAAAGAACTAAGAAAGTATATTCGTACATCCAGTGCTTCGATCGATTGTTTGGTTGCCGGGAAACCGAGCGAACACCCCACGCACCAAGGGAGCCTGGCGAGCCCACCCACCAGACGTTTATGGGCTGCGCAGGTACATGGGCATATGTGTCTAGGAGGGGTGGGCAATGGCCTCAAAGTCTCTGGTTTGCGATCTGTCGGTTTTTCATTCAGCTCAGCGGCCAGTTCATCTCACTTTGACAGCTCTTATTGTACGATTGGGAGGTCGCTTGAGCGAGAAGCGATTACAGATGAGTTCGAGCGCCTCTTGAGCATCCACTTATGATTGGTCGGGAAATTGGAATCTATTTTCTTGCACCTTTGGCAAGTGCTCGGACACATCAAACTCATGTCAGATAGGTTTTTAGTTAAACTGGTATTCTCAAGAATAGATTGTTACAGGGAGTCTAAAGTTGCTTTGGGGAAATGGTTTAGGGTGGCTCTAAGTTCAGAATCTCAGATCCTGGATCCCTTTTGCCGTGTCGACCATGGTGGAAGGGAATTTGAATGAAAGCGTGGTAGCTGTGGTGATACCTCCTACAACCAGTATAGCAAAGGCAACAAAAGGCAGGACTCGTCGGCAAGTATTACTGACCGAGACTGTTCGACGCCAAACTCAGAAAATATGTAGAAAGCCCCAAAGCCCGCTTGTACCATTAGCGGTATCTGAATCGTTGTACCCCATACCAAAGAAGTCTCGTCAGACATCCCCCCATCACTCGTACCTCCTCTCCCACCGCAACCCGCCAGCCGCCCCCGCAAAGTCCTTCTGATCACTAAACGCAATCCGCCCCACCTCCTCCTCCGGCTTGACGTCCTGGATCCTCACCCAAACCCCCCGCAGCGCCCTCGCCCTCTCCGCCGCCGCCACCCCGCTCCCCCCAGCCGGCGCGCCCGTCACGTACGCCGCATCCCTCGTCAACCCCGACACCCCGCCCAACACATCCGGCGCCCTCGTCACGGCCGCAACAACCACCGTCGCGACCGCACACACGGCCAGCACCGTCGTCGCGGCAAGGTACAGCGCAAACCACGCCGGCTTCACCTCGTACCGCGGGGCCGTGTACTCTTCCCACGTGCCGGACGCGTTGCCGTACTGGTTCGCATAGTACCACGGCTCGACGACGTAGCGGGCGACGCCGTCGGCGCCGAGGAAGTTGCTCGCGTTGAGCGAGGCGTGGTAGAAGGTGTTGACGACGAGGGCGAGGCGGGCCTCGAAGACGGGCAGCGGGACGCCGTCGTAGTCGGCCACGTCGAAGCCGTCGTCCTGGAACGACGTCGGCGGGTCCTGCAGGTACGACTCCAGCCCCGTCGGCGTCACCGGGTGCGCCGACTGGATCGTGTCCGGGATGTACATCAGGTAGTTGCCCGTGAAGGAGGCCCGCAGGCTCAGCGACGACCAGTTGGACGCCGCCGTGTGCAAGGGCGTGGCGCGCATGCGCGTCGCGGAGCAGGGAAGCGCGCCGCCGCGGGTGCTGCGCGTGCAGAGGACTTCGGTTTCGACGTATGTGGCTGATACGGGGCAGTGCGTCATCCGGATTTGGGAGTACATGTTTGTGGCGGTGCTGCCGCGCGTGCCGAAGACGAGGATGGCTTTGTCGACGGGGTTGGTGGGGATGCTGAAGGGGGTGGGCTCCGAGTGGTTCGCTTGCTGGAGGATGTCGAAGAATATGTTGGCGTAGTCGCCGGCTAGTGGGTTTTCTGTGAAGATTGACGTGTTGGTGCTTTTGTGCATGGTGAGTTTGCCTGGGTTTTGCTGGAGCCATTGCGAGCCGTTGAACCAAGGGGAACACTGAGAAGAGGTATTAACCAAAAGGCTCACTTGGGTCATCAACGGGTTCTGGGGACTTGCAGATAGGGTCTGATAGACTGTTTGTAAAGATAGGCTGATGTTGCCGACAGAGGACTGTGGTACGCCGCGAATCGTATGGCCGATCAGGGACGAGTATGGAGCTATTTCAGTTTGCGAAACATCAATCCACGCGCCCCTGTCTTCCTCGTTGTATCCGGGCAGCAGATGGAGAAACGGGATCCGAACATTTCCCCAAGGGTCACTCTGTGCAGATTGGGCAGCTTGCTCTTCCCCTCCTAACCTTTGGACTGCGGCGTCGAACCCTGGACTCGTGCCTTTGGAAAACAAGACCGTAGCATCGAGAGAGGAGATGGCGGCATCGACTGCTCGGTGCAATTTGCCTTTGGCCCACGTCGATCCCGAAGCCCCCACGAATGGCGAAGCTGCCATGTTATCAAAGAGACTCCCGGACGGGTAATACGACAAAGGATAGTCGCGATGCTGTTTATGCACTTCAGGCTCCACGGATCGAAGTACTGCTTGTCCACCGGCGGGGCTCAGACTCCATATTACGACGAGAACAGCCGTCCAAATGCCGAAGATGCGGTGGCTGAAGCATCCACGAAATGTGCTGACTAAAGTTTGGCTGGTAGTAAGGATTTCGAGAGTCTGTTCATCGGTCAGAGTGGTATGAGCTCGGATGAAGAGGAACATTACTGCCTACCCCGAGCATGGTTCCCCTTTCGGCATAGTACAACGCAGCAGCTTTGAGCATGGCGCCCACTACGGCGGCGAAAAGAATAGGCCATAATGTCGAAGCAACCTTTATTGCCTGTATCACTCTATCGCCCACATCGTATTCAGGATTTTCGGGTTGCCCGTTTAGCCTGAGAATAAATACGCCTAACGCTATATCCAATGTTATTTTTCAACCATCGACGCTAAGTGGCGGTAGAGGATACCATAGAAGCCCAGTGGAATCAACAAGAGGAGTATACTGGGTAGCAGACGCATAAAAGTAGATGGAGACGAATCTTTGAGTGTGCTTGGTGATGTGGGCCAGTCGGCACGGGACATCTTTGGAGGCTTTGAAGGTGGCTTTGCTATGACTGCTGAGCTATCAGTCGCGAAAAAGTTGGATACAGTGCCGACATACTGTTTTCCTCCTGAAGGAATGGCTCTTCAAGGGAGCCGTGAGACACAGACTGCATCTCAGCGTGATGCGGCTTCCTCGAACGATGCATGACGCTATACGAGTTCTGTGCCGAGAAATCTGGCTATGAGCCTGGCAAATTTACGCAAGGCTGAAGGGTGAGAGTAGAAAGGTCCGTGGGATTGGGACAGATTAATAGGACTGCGGCTGCAGGGATAAAGAACATGCGGGCGCAGTAAGCGCATGGTATGGGGCTGGCAATCCTTCGGACAAGTCTAGCCTGAGCTGTGGGACATCACCACGTAGACTCGCAGTGTGGGGGCGGAAGGTTGCGCCAAGTCCGTCTGATCGGCCTTGAACTCGGATGCGAGGCGGGTGCCACCACAGCGAGGACGAGAGAGCGCATGCGTATGCTTGCTCCCCAAGAATGTAGACATGCGGTATCATGAGTGGCAAATCATCCGTGCGTGACGGTGTAGTGCGGGGTCTGTACTACTTTGCTGCCTATTCCTGGGTGTGATCCTTCTCCGCCGTTAGTGGTGGCTGTGTTTCGTGCGACAACGGGAACTAGGTTCTAGCTCATGCTGTGACGTCTACTCCGGATATGTATAGCTCTTTGCATTGCACCACTGCAATCCGCACTACCTTAACTCGAAGCAAGTCTTAATTCTTCACTGTAGCGAAGGAGTGATGTGCTGGGACGAAGAGCTGTATGATTAATCATCGTTCTCCATATCATCTCTGTGCCATTGGCTAGGTAGCAACGCAAGGCTGGGTAGGAGCCACGACTGTTGAATTTGTCAGGTCTTGGCGCGGCTTTTGTGTATTCAGCCTTGCGCCCACTGATCATTCTGGCCCCCATGGAGTGCAGATCATACATCACATTGGTGTATGAGCGACCATGAAGCCGTTGGTCCGGTGATCGGCCTATCGTCTGCCCGGCTGACGAGCAAGGCTTTGGGCGAGGTCTTGCTGTAACATGCCGATTCCGTGGTCACTGCGTAAGCCTTGGCTTCTCCCGTAGCATCACATGGTGTATTGGAAGAGATTTAAGCCAGGTATATGCCTTGTTACACAGCCTTGTGTCACACAAGACTCCAATCGTGTATGATTAGAGAAGATGCTGTGGCAGGATGATGCGACCATGTGCACCACAATCCATCTGACTTGCAGCCTTGACTCGAAGCGCTTGGAGTGAAGTGCAGCCTCGAAATAAGCATCGCTGATGTATGAAAGCCTATCTGAGACTCCCCGAGTCGTTTCTACTTGCACTCCTCTACCTCAACTTTCAAAATGACTTCGATACAGAACGCCGTGTCAATAACCACGATTCATGTCCAGCAATCATGGAAGCAGGTCAGGGACCGAACCAGCGCCATCAAAGCCGAACTGTCTCACGAAGAAGTCAAAAGGTTGTGCACCGCCTGCAGTATAATCGATTTCAACTTCAGCCTGGCGGGCACAGCGACGCCGAAGAAGAAACTTGACTTCATCTGGCCCATCAACCATGTCATCCTGCAGCGCGACTCTTGCAACTTCTGCAGGCTGGCCTTCGATGCGCTTTCGACGGAGCTCAACGACCCGCTCAAGGTGGAGAAGATCCAGGACTTCATCCAAGACGATCTCAAACGAATGTCTTTCCGGCACTGGGTCGAAACAAAATACAAGTGGAACAACCGGCTTCTGACAAAGGGGGAAAAGATATGGCCGTTTGGACATAGCAAGAATCCTCCCGAGACGCGAGAGGCTGTGAGAGAGATTATCGAAAAAGGACGGGAGGAGATGAAACATCTGGAAAGTGACAATAATGACGTTGCTGCAATGATGGTCGCGGGCGCAGCAGCTACTAAGGCGGGACGTTTGGCAGCCGGAGGGGGGAAATCAGAGGGAAATGTGATGTTGGCCGAGGCGGCAGAGGGTATGATGTGGACGACTGCCGTGTACCAATCGGGCAAGGCCACCAACCTGCCTTGTTGGATTGTTGGGACCGTCTCGCGCGGGTCGATCAAGATTGAGGTATGTGCGAGGGGAAGGCAGCCACGCGCGTCCTTGAGCGTGCTCCGGAACTTCAACATCAGGATCCAGAAACAACTTGAAGATCTTCGGGACTGGGACTACGCTCTCCAAGTCCAGCCCAGGATTAATCTCGAGCTCGCTAGTGTATTGCTTACCGCCTGTGTCAGAGACCACGCATCTACTTGCGGTGGGGAGATTTTCAGAGCGTCTCCGATACCCATCTTCGGTGGTCATTTCCTTCGCCTCATCGACCTACAGCACTCTCGACTCCAAAATTTCGACGCACAGTCGCTTCCTCAGTATGCCGCGCTCTCCTACGTGTGGGGAGGAGAGCAAAACAAAGTACTCGAACGCGGAAATGTGCAGCAGTCGTACCGGGTGGGTGGCTTTGTCCAGGAAGGTTTGCCGAAGACGATATCCGCAGCCATCCACATCACCCGCAGTCTTGGCTTGAAATATCTCTGGGTCGACACCTGGTGCATCGTTCAGAACGATGACCATGACCAGTCTGGTCAGATCCCCCACACGGATATCATTTACAAGTCTGCCGCGGTTACATTGGTAGCTGCCGATGTAGATCAAACGGCTTGGAGCGGCATCACAGGCGTCACTGAACACACTTACCGCAAGTCTTTCGACAGCCAGATATTCAGTGAGATTGCCCAGATGCCGGCAGTTCGCGGGCTGATTCCAATCTCGGTGAAACAGGACCTGTCGACGTGGGAAGCAAGAGGATGGACGTTCCAGGAAAAAGTCTTGTCACGCAGACTGCTCGTCTTCAGCGAGGGGTACATGGTGTGGCATTGTCGAGGCTGCATTGCGCGTGAAGACATGACCAATCTGGCTGCGGGGACGGACCAGATTAAACCGCTCCTTCAGCCCATCTTCCAGGAGCTCAGCATACCTGACAGGTACAGCGTCCTACCAATAACCCGCCGAGGATTCTACCGCCGTTCGAAGACATTTAAGATCTACGCGATGCTGGTAGAGCAGTACACTGGTAGATCATTGAAAAAGGAGCGAGACTGTCTGAAGGCTTTCACGGCCATATTCAAGGAATTTTCGAGCGCCTTCCAATGCGAATTCATATCTGGCCTACCAAAGAACCTCCTCGACGTATCGCTGCTATGGCAGCCTGTTTCACACGATCTCAGTCAGTTTCATCGCCGCGATGGTTTTCCCAGCTGGTCCTGGGCGGGCTGGACAGGAAAGGTACGCTACGACAACACTTTCGACATCCACACCAGCGACAACGGCGCCCTCGTTCAGGCAATCACGGAAGAAGGCCTCGAGCGTGTCCGACCACTGGTCTTCTTCTACAGGGTCGACGCAGACGCAGCTTTCCATCCCATCGGACTACTCGAGCCGCTCTCCGTTTCGGATCTGGTCCCACACGACTGGGAGGCCAGAAAGCTTCCCAAAGGACAGCTTGTGAGGATCGAGAAGAAGCTGGATATGACGGATATTGGTTCCTTTAGCAATTCCATCTGCTTTGAAAGCACCGTTGCGGATTTCGTCGTCGGGGAGCCTGAAGCGCGGACGGTGAGGTGGCGGGTCAAGGGTGGCCCCGTCAAGGAGAGGGAAGAACAGTGGCAACCTGTCAGATCGGATGCAGACGCGCCCAAAGTTGGCTACGTCAGGATCCATGGCACGAGCTCTACGGTTGGGTGCCGGTATCAGTTTGTTTTGCTCTCGGAAAGCCAGTTCTTTGGAAGCGAGAAGAGAGTCGAGGCTATGGGATATACCCTTTACAACATCATGGCAATAAAGCGGGTAAAGAAGTATGGTGGAGTGTGGGCTGTTGAGAGATGTGGCGTTGGGAAGATTAGGAAGGATGCGTGGTGTAAGGGAAGTCCATGGCGAGAGGGGTTTCTGCTAAAGTAGTAATATCGGTTTCTCATTAGTAAGCTTCAATCAGCCCTACTGTAGCGTTGTCGATTTGAAATGTTGGAGGGGGGTCATCGATTGAGCGGGCGAGGATTCGGATGAATGTGTAGATGAGTGCTTTGAACAGAAAGGTGCTTTGTTGTAATGCTGATCCAGCCTCATGACCTCCGCACGCCGCAATTGCCCGGCGATGCGTACTAAAGCTACCCGACGATCAACAACTCTGTCCTTACTTGCACATTCACTCCTCGGGGAGCTTGAGATTCCTACGAAGATAGGATGTCCAAGCAGGATATTTTACTAGCCATGTATTGTAATGAGACGCATATTAATTTTCTGCTTCATAGCGATTACTGCCAGAGCGCATTTCGTTGGAAATTCCCACAGCGCCAAGTTCCTGATATTGCCGCTACATGCAAAGGAATAATTGAACCCAGCCATACTCCGTCCGATGCGACCAGTGCGCTAAACAAATAAATAACTCCAGCCGGTCATACCGCATCTTGTCAGCCCAGCTCTGCCTCTCTAATATCTAGTAGCCCACTCGCCCCTCACTCGCACAGAGCAAACGGCCCACTGTTCCCGTCCTTGTGCGCCATGACACCACAGAAGTCCTTGCTGGGGTAAGTGAAGATACCACGGGCGATGCCGGGGTCGAGGTTCGTCTTCTTCTCGTTGTAGGGGAAGAGGTGGCCGTCGGCGTAGACGGGGAACTCGAGCAGCTCGGCGTTCTTGTCGTTGCACTTGCTGTTGGGCCACTTGATGCCGTCGTTGTTGCCGTAGCCGTGCGGGTAGCCCGACTTGGGCTTCTGGCTCTTGACTTTCGGATCGACTACCGGCGCCGCGTGGATGTTGCCTTCGGCCTTGCCTTGGCTGATCTTGACGTCGCCTTTGGTGTTGCGGCAGAGGAGGGTCTGGGGTCGTTAGTTGCGGGGGACTTGGGTGTGGAGTGGGGGCTGGTACCTTGTCGCGGGCTTCAAGACCGAGGGTCTGGTTCATGGGGATCGCCGCGGCGTTGACGGCGAAGAGGAGGTAGCAGATGCTCTTGACGGCGTGCATTTTGAGGGTCAAGAAGCGAGATGTGGTTGGAACAGAGGTGTGGTTTGTGTAGAGGCGGATGTGTGTTTAGTTGATTGGGATTGATTGTTTGATGATGATGGGTTGGCAGCAGATTCGCATCTCTTAAGTATGCATCGACCCATTCATTCTTTAGAGTCTCTGGCTGAGCACCTCCCGAGCACGGCTGTACTGCTGAACCAACATTGCATGCTGAAAGGAATTATGGGGGAATGTTCACTTCAGCTTATGCTGCTGTTGCTGCATCAGGAATACCACGATCAGCAAAGGAGCGTAATATGATGTTCACCCGTGGGGAACAGCCTGACTATCCGAGTTGCTGATGTGGGGTCCGGTCCGCTTTCTGCAGTGATGTGCGGCCCGAGTGTGCAATCCGCCCCCAAATCGAGTGTCCCACCCAACAAGACTTTCAGAATTGAATACGAGAACACTTACATGGAAGCAACAACGACAAGACTGTCGCATCGTCATGTTTCAGCATGTCGAATGCATCATTGCGTTTTCAGAAAGGTGTTGCCGACAAGAAATCCCCTTTACGTACCAATGCAGCCGTCTCTTCAATCTACGAGAGGAGTTTGAGGGTCGAAGCTCATTCAGCACGCGGAAATGGTAACGATCTGTTTCCAAAAATCTACCAAAATGGTTCCTGGCCCCCAATGAGTGTGGAGCAGGAGGCATCGCTGATCAACGGGTGTGGCGCAGGCTGCCGCAGCGCTTTGATTGCTTTTTTTTCTTTGGGGGAGTGATCTATGAATAGATCATTATGTTACAAAAACCCACATGGATCCTATCAAGAATCATCTCGCACCCATTCTTCAATATTCCTTGCACGAAGCCACAGTAGATGCTCGCCGTTGGAGCTCACCCAACTGCGGGATGTTTATTGTGTCATAGTGGTTACGAAAGACGCCGAGAACAACCCCTCACGAAAAACTGAAGCACATGCCTGGATATACATTCTTCGCTTGAAATACAAAAGTCCTGCATCGCTTGATTACACAGTCTCATACTGGTCCAACAACGACTCCACCTGAAAGCTGCAGTCCGAAGGGCAGTCCCCTTGTCCACTTTTCTGTGTAGGAGGAACCCTTCCGTCGTGCAATTGCCTCGTCGATGTCTTTGTACATGTCGTACGCGTTCATCTCCTCGATGGTCAACTTGGCCTTCTCGTCTTCGACCTTGTAAGTGCCGGTCTTCGTGTTGCTTGAGAAACCGATACGCTCGTTGATGTTGTAGGCTGCCTTGGCTGCGGCAGACTGAACCCGGGTCGCGCGAGGAAGGCGAACCTCGTCGTATATGGAGAGCATCTCGGCAACATCACCCGAGAAGTTCTTCGGACTGAACAGGATTCCCAGTGCGGCCGCGTCTTCGATGGCCATGCAGGCACCCTGGCTCTGGTGGGGCATCATCTGTCGAGCTTCGGTCAGTTACCAAGGCGTCGAGCACGTGAAAGGCGCGGCTTACGGGATGTCCTGCATCTCCCAACAGGCATACGGGACCTTTGGCGATGTACGGGTACGGGTCGCTGCGGCGTTTAGTTTCAAGGATGAATGAGAAGTTGCAATGTCAAGGGACTTACTGCATCCAGAGACGCCATGGTTGAATGTCGACTCCGATGGCGAGGTGGGCCTTGACCTGTGCGTCAAGCTCGGGATAAGGGGCTAGCAACTCCTCGACCGGGCGATCTTCGACACCCCAGGCCTGGTTGGTGTAGTCGCCCTTGTCACGGGGGAAGAAGCAGTAGTACGACAGAAGCTTGCCGCCGTTGCAGGGAGAAAGCACGATCTTGTCCCACTTGCCCTCCTGACCTCCCCAATACTCCAGAGCAGCGTCCTTGGAGTAGTCGACCAGGCCGAGCCGCACGGCATCTTCGGTGGAGACGTTGGCGTGCAGACAGCTGGAGTCGGCGGGACGCTTCTCCGGGCGGATGCCTATGAGGCCGCGAACGGCGGAGCCGATGCCGTCGGCACCAATGACGAGGTCATGCTGCACCGTCTTGCCGTTCTCGAACTCGATGCGGCCTGCGCTCACGTCTATGTCCTTGCACTGATTGCTGTCAGGGGCTGCTCGTTCTGGATCAAGATGCAATCAAGGCACGTACCTTGTGGTGGACATGTAATGTTGCTGGCTCACCCTTGCCGGCCTCTCCCACGGCTGCGTCCTTCAGCATGGCGTGCATGTACTGGCGATGGAACATGTTGTAGACGTAGCCCCACCGCTCCTCGTAGTCGTCCAGATCGTAGACGCTGACGGGCTCGCCCGTCTTCCAGTCGCGGTTGATGAGCTTCTTCAACACGACGGGATCGCCCTTCTCCACGTCCACCTCCCACTCGTGCAGCCATCGCGTGCCGTTGGCGGCGCACGAGACTGATGCGCCGACCTCGCCTGCAAAGTCGTTGCGCTCGTAGATGGAGACGCGGTGGCCGGCGCGTCTCAGGGCGATGGCAACAGACATGCCACCGATGCCACCGCCAATAACGCCGACATCAAGCTGCCTCCAGCCTCCTTTGGGGAGCGAGCCCATGTTGGTGGATGACGTAACGGATTCGGAATTGAGGAGAGAAGTGGTCGTCGGCCGTGATGTGCCTGTCCTTCGTTTGGCTACCTACGTTTTCGAAGCAGCAGGGCGTCAGCATATAAGAAGCGGGCTTATATCCCCACGCTATCTGTTATCACAGCGTACTTGATCCCTAAAGTCCCGACCATCGCTATCGTTCTCCGTGCTGACCCGGTCCGAGCCGCACCCGCCGGAAGTCCGTCCTCTTCCGCCCCAGCTCGCTTCCGCCTCCGTGTCCGCGTCTAAGCGTTCATTCCCTTCTCGCTGCGATCCTCAGCCTCCGGCATTTTAAATCTGCCATCATTCAGGCATGGTAAAGTCTCCGAATACTATGCTGTGCATCCTCGTGTTCTTCTTGTGTGGAGACAAAACCACCACTCGCCTTTCTTAGCCGACGGAACCAGGCGGATCTTGCTCGGCCTTGCCACCCACCGTCTTTCACACTCGCTTCTATGCCGCAAACTTTTTTGACGTTGAATAGAAAATGAAATCGGCCATACTAGATCAAAATGGTTCATCGAGCATCTTCGTCTGTTGTCCTCGTTTCCTTTTTTTTTTTTTTTTTTACATTTATGCAACCACTCCGATCCTGTGGGATTGATGTTCTTCCCCTCTTACCAGCCCTGATCCGAAGGGACTTTGGCCCGTGATGACGTGCGGATGTGCGGGGAAGGGTCTGCTGTGTCAAGCTTATTTCGATCCCGCTCTCTTGGCACACGCACTGTCTATTCATAGGCCCAGCTCCGTAATACCTTCCTCAGACATCATCTTCATCTCTTCATCTTCGAGCATGGCTTCTTTGGCTCCACGTACTTGAGTCCACTATAGTATCTTTCTCTCGAAGCCTCTGGGTGTTCGCCCCGCATCCTATATGACTGACTAATCGGTGCACAGATCGTGTGGCATTCGAGCTTTTTTTTTCCCTCCCTGTGCTTGGAGATGCACCTTTCTCCAACGATCAACACCAATAAAGGGCGAAGCCGGCATGCAAAGAAGAGAGTCACCAGGGAAAAGGTTTAAGAGTGCTCTGGACACGCGTATTAATGTCAAACCAGGCTTTACCCTCGTCGTTGCAGTAGTGTTGACGTTTGCACTGGGAGGCAGGCGTCTGTATGCAACGAACCATGCAAAGCCCGGCTTCTCTCGATATGATTACAGACTCTGTTCTTTGGTGTCTAGCTCTTTGACGAGAGATGTTGGTGCACTCTCCGACCGGACAAGAGGGTCGGGATCATGAGTCATCTGATATTAAGCCCGCGTACATGGCGCTGGCTTACTGGTGTTGCTCCACGCCCCACTTCTACCTGGCGCCGCCACCACTCAGGGGCACGCTTCTAGTCAGTGGACTTGACTGCAATCGACCTAGCCTCTTCCGTATCCCGAAATGATTGGCCACAGACAGAGGCAGGGTACACAGTATTATCCGAGATATGTATCAGCTGTGAAGAACTACTTACCCTGCATCGCACCTGCAGATTCGTAGCCCCACTCGAAACTCTGTTCTTTACTGCATCGCACCCTCCAACGCTCTGCTGTTCAGTTCCACCACCGCTCTCCGAACCCGTCCCTCCGCCATGGCCGACAGGAAATTCCGGGTCGCCATCGTCGGCGGCAGCATCGCAGGGCTCACGCTGGCGCTCGCGCTGGAAAAGAGCGGCATCGACTTTGTGGTGCTCGAGGCCTACCCGGAGATAGCGCCACAGGTCGGCGCCAGCATCGCCGTCCTGCCCAACGGCTTCCGCGTTCTCGACCAGCTTGGCTGCTACGAGGACCTGCTCAAGAGGGTCAATTGCACCATTGACAACTTCATAATTCGAGACTCGGACGGCCGCGTCTTGACCCACGTGAAGCACTTGGACCACCACTTGGTGCAAAGGTTTGTGCTGCCTCGTGCCGGGACTCCTGTGCCGTCACCAAGGCTGAACGTTTCTGCAGGCATGGCTACCCGATGATCTTCTTTGAGAGGCGCATGGTCATCGACGTCCTCTACCAGCACATCGCTCAGAAAGAAAAGGTTCTCACATCCAGGAGAGTGACTGCCGTCGAAGAACGCGACGACGGCGTCACGCTCACCACCGAGAATGGCGAGCATTTCGCAGCAGACATCGTCATCGGCGCCGACGGAATCCACAGCACCGTCGGGAAAGAGATCTGGAAAACGAACAGCAAGCGCGACCCCACCGCCACGAAAGGTGCCCTCGCTCCCGACGAAGCAGCGAACTCAGCTAACCACCCTCCAGACAAGCTTCCGGTGCAGTACCGCTGCCTCTTCGGCATCTCAGAGAAAGTCCCCGGCATAGCCGAAGACGTACTCCACCACGTGACCAACATAGGCTCCTCCCTGTTCGCAGCCTCCGGCCCCAACGACCGCACGTACTGGTGCCTCTTCATCAACACCGGGACCACCTACCACGGCGACGACCTCCCGCCCTACACCGACGAGGACGAGGCCGCAACCGTGCGCCAGCACCGCGACGACGCCATCACCCCGACCGTCAACTTCGACGCCCTCTACAAGCGCAAGCTCATGTCCGTCTGCACCCCCGTCCACGAATACGTCCTGGGCACGTGGCACTCCCCGCGCTGCATGGTCGTCGGCGACGCCGTGCACAAGTTCAACCCCATCATCGGCCTCGGCGGAATGTCCGCCATCGAGACCTGCGCCGCCCTCACCAACAACCTGCACGCCCTCCTGCAGTCCCACGCCTCTTCGTCCTCCCCCATCCCCTCCTCCGCCATCGCCGCCGCCTTCGCCGCCACCCAATCCCTCCGCCAGCCGCGCGCCGCCGCCCTCGTCGCCGTCTCGCGGCAGACGCAGCACCGCTTCGCCATGGAGACGCTCCCGCTGCGCCTGCTCAACCGCTACGTCTACCCCGGCATGGGCGCCGCCGCCGCGCTGCGCCTCCTCTCCGAGGCGTATCCGGGCGCCGTGAGCCTGGCCACGCTGCCGGTGCCGCAGAAGCCGCGGCGCTTGCCGTACCACGACGAGTTGCTGAGGGAGCCGGGGGCGGGGCGCGGGGGGATGGGGAGGGTGGGGGGTGTTGTTGCGGGGTTGGTGGGGATGGCGGCGCTGGGGCGGTACGTGTTGTTTGGGGTTGGGAAGGCGAACGGGGCGTTTGGGCTGGTGAGGGAGAATGCGGTGAGGGGGGCGGTGGAGGAGATGGGCGGGTTGCGGTTGAAGGAGGTGTTTGGGTTGGGGAAGGGGTCGGCGCTGGGCAGGATGGCGCGCGTGTTCGTGACCATCTTCTTGCCTGTCGTGGCGGGTGCGGGGCCCCGCGGCGGGGAGAGCAGGCTGCAGGCTGGGTACTTTTTGGTTTCGGTGTTCTTGCCGCTGCTGGCGGTGATGCTGGTCGAGTCGTATCGGAAGAGGAACACTTGGTCCCTGCTCTGGAGGTGAGTACCTAGTGCCGCATTGCGATGTGCCGGACAACAACAACAACGTACGTGCCGTTCGCTGACTGACTGCTGCACCGCCACACAGCCCTGCCATCTGGACGCCGCTGGCACAACTGCTCGGCCTCGCCATCGTCCTGCCCCTGTACGTCCTGGCCTTCTTCCACGCCTCGCAGGGCATCGCCTACTGGATGCCCGCCGAGCGCTGCGTCCCGCACTCGGCCAGCAAAGCGCTGCTCCCGTCCGTGCTCCTCGGCTTCCTCGTCCCGTCCGCGCTCATGGTCCTGCTGGGCGCCGAGTCGCCGTACATCCAGGAAGTCATCGCGCTGTGGCAGCTGACGCCCGTGCTCGTCAGCCCGTTGAGCATCGCCCTCGCGAAGCTGCAGGGGGGCAGCCGCCCGGCGAAGAGCGCCGCCGACGCCCCCGTCGAGGACTACCAGGACCTCGACATGCCGCATCTGAAGCGCCTCTACGACGTCCTCTTCCTCGTCGCCGCTGCCGTGCACGTCGCCGTGCTCGCGCTGCTGGCCTCGTCGCCGGATGCGTCCGTCGTCGGCGCTTTCGTGCCCGCGCACCCGCTGAGCCCCGTGTCGACCGTTGCGGCGGGCATGAAGATCTTCTTCCAGTTCGACCTGCTCATGGTCGTGCTGACTACGCTTGTGTGGCTGGCGTTGAACGTCTGGGACATGAAGCGCGTGGGAATCGTCGGCTTGCCCGTGGCCAAGGCCGTGGTCGTGCTGCTGCTTGGGAATGTGCTGGTTGGGCCGGGCGCTACTCTTGTGGCGTTCTGGAGATGGCGCGAGGACCACATGGCGAGGCCTGGGCTCAAGGCCTTCTGAGGAAATTTGGAGCCTGACGGTCCGGCTTGGAGGCGTCTCAGAACTCCATTATGGAGCATCATCTGGTTGGCTCACAACAGTGTGGAATTCCGGGAGCCAATACAGTTCTATGCCTCATTGGTCTCGTAGATAAGTAATCGGGATCATTCAGAGTAGAAACGCTTATCGTGCTCCGCAGATTCTGGTGGGTGTTTGGCCGTGATGACGTGCTACGGCTAAAGAATTTCGCAACCCCGCCCCCGGCCCGTTGAGTGGCTTCCAAGATAAGACCGCGCCAGCATTTCCACGTGCGTATTTGGTTGAGGAAGCACGGCGATTGGTGAGCTAGCTGTTTCGGTCGTGAAAAGACATGCATCTACTGTCTTTACTGCCAAGACGTATTCCCACAATGCCGTACATGACTCTGTGAACGTACCCACTCGCACGAGAAAGAGTCTGGGGAGCCCCACGAGGCGCTAGGCAAAAGATCTACTCGTCTGACACCATTGTGGGCTGCAACGCCGTGATTGAGCTAGAAAATATCGCAAGTGCATAAAACGTCGCCTACGGACTCACCAGTCCAGATGCCAGCAGCACGACCATTGATGCACCTTTGCCGTTCAGCGATATACCAGAACGCTTCAAAATGGTAAAAGACGCATCCGTTGCTCTCTCCCAGGCGGAGCGCTATCCGGGTAAGTTGTCCGACCCAAAGGCCTTCTGACAACAGCCGCTTATGCATCCCCATGCAGTGCGATGGCACCGCTCAACCTTCTACAACATGACCATCCTCGGCCTCTGCAACCTCTCAGCACCTGGCATCTGGACCGCAATGAACTCGTTGGGCGCAGGAGGCGCCGCCTCACCGCAGCTGGTCAACGCCGCCAACGCTCTGACCTTCTGCCTCATGGTTGTCTCCTGCTACTTCTCCAGCGTCATCGTCCACTACGTCGGGATCAAGGGCTCCCTCATATTCGGCACGTAAGCTACCACCCTCCTCCGCCCCCGTTTCCCCTTCTCCCCGTCTGATCCCGGCAACAGCATCGGATACGCCCCCTTCGCCGCCGGGCTGTACACCAACAACCGCTTCGGCACCGAGTGGCTGATGCTCTTCGGAGCCGCCCTGTGCGGCATCTCGGCCGGCGTCTTCTGGATGGCCGAGGCCTCCATCGCCATCGCCTATCCCGAGCCGTGGAACCGCGGCAAGGCGCTGGGGTACTGGCTGACGTACCGTCTGTGCGGCCAGATCCTCGGCGGCGCCATCAACCTCGGGCTCAACGCCGACAACAACAAGGCGGGCAAGGTGTCGTACACCGTGTTCATCGTCTTCATTGCGCTGCAGGCTGCCGGCCCGTTCGTTGCGTTTTTCTTGAACAAGCCGAAAGATGTGGAGCGCGAGGACGGGGAGAAGGTCAATCTGTCTATTGTCGAGCATCCGTGGTTCGAGATCAAGGCGACTACGCGGACTTTCTTCACCCCCAAGTTCCTCCTCATCGTTCTCTTTATCGGCCAGGTGGTCTTCTCCGAAGCTGTGTTCTTCACGTACCTTGCCAGTGAGTTTGGGCGTAGCTCTCCTGGTTGCTCGTCTTCAAAGCTGACATCGCGTTAGCGTGGTTCTCTGTTCGGTCCAGGGCACTGGGATCCTTCTTGTCGGGCATCGTTGCAGTCATCTGCGGTAATGGCCTTGGGGTAAGAGAAACAACCACGTCTTCTGGAGGCTGAGAGTACTGACATTTCCCCCCAGCACTGGCTCGATCGTTCCAAAGTGGCTCTGAAGACGCGCTCTCGATCAACCTTCTGGATCCTCGTGGTCCTCCAGGGTGCGTGGTGGACATGGGCAACCGTGCTTGTGACGAGGTTCCATCGCACGAAGCCTACGTATGATTGGGTCGACTCTGGATTCGGTGCGGCATTTGCTGTCTACATATTCCTCACCGTCGGCTTCCAGTTGAACTACCTGTTCTTGTAAGATGCTCCCCCTTTTTTTCCCCGAAAATTCGACGAATGCTCACGAGACTCAAGGTACTTCATCGTCACCAATCTGGCCGAGGGCGAAGAAGAGGTCATCAGATACGCTGCCTTGTTGCGGGGAGTCGAGTCGGCATGGCAGGCGGTAAGCTACGGGCTGACTTCTCTGACGCTGTTCGCCGAGGTTGGTGGAGTGTACTTCAATTTTGCCCTGTGGGCCGTGTCTATCTGGCCTGCCTGGCTTGTTCTGAAGCAGTTTGGAGTCACCAAAGCGGAGTACGAGAGTGAGTCTGGCAACTCGGATGGTGTTGTGGCGGGTGAGACTGTCAGCACCGTCGACATCAAGGGTGCCGCTACTTGAGTGGAGTTCAGCTCCGTCATGGGATCAACATAGCTTTAAGGCTCTTGGGAGAACTTGGCGTTGGTGGAGTAGTAAGGGTAGAGCTACTATGTATGCAATGGGCAACCACAGGCTGGCGTACGAATAGACATAATAGATTTGCGAAAATCACTCTCGGCTTAGCTTACTGCGGACGGATGTGAATGTGGTAGTGAGAATCGAGGAGATGCACGACTGATGTTGTTAGCTGCTGGGGTGAAATCGGGGGCCAGGCCGAGGCAAGCACCCGGATCGCGCCCTCCCGGTCGGCGACGCTTGAACCATGGATAGCACTAGTAGGAATCAGAAGCGCCGTGTGTCTCACGAGACCGAACCTTCGTGCGAATACGATTGCCGACCAGATTGCTTTTCGTCCCACTGTATTGGCACTGAACAACCGTCTGCTCTTCAATCGAGCATGTGATTACTGGCCTATCTTTGTGCTTTACTGCAAAGTCCTGTGGCTGTAGAGCAGCGGAAACCCAATAGTGCTGGAACGTATCGTTGCCGCTTCGAGCAAGCCAACGCTTATTTTCACTGTTTCACGATACAAAATCTGCAACCCGACCGACGACACTTCTTGTTCCAGAAATCCAACAAGCATCGATACCTCGGCTCTTTGCTCCTTGCCGACCTGGGCAAGCACCGCCACGAAGAAGCAGTTTCACGCACTGCTTACCTCTTTAGTCGGCCGCTTGGACTTCTATCGGGTGTCAGCATGGCTGGATGTTGTGGGGTCAGAAGTACTTCTCGCCCGTAGAGCTTCGCGGTAGAACGCACATATATACGCAGGTCGCTGCATCGCTTCAGATTCAACATCCAACCTCGGCCAGAAACCTCAGCCTGAAAACTGGTTTGCTCTACTAATGCTTTTCTTCGACCCGCTCTTTCATCTCATCACACTGCTGACGCTGGCGTCTGCTGCACCTCTCAACCGAGACCTTCAAACCGGCCTCACCAGCCGCCAAACGGACGACTGCAAGCAAATGATGGTCATTTTCGCCCGGGGAACTACCGAGCCCGCCCCCATCGGCCTGATAGCGGGACCGCCGCTGAAATCCGCCTTGCAGAACAAGGTGGACGCTGGCAATGTCGACTTCCAGGGCGTCGACTATCCCGCCGATGTGGCCGGGTTTCTGGCCGGCGGTGACGCGGGTGGGAGCAAACTGATGGCGCAAATGGTCACGCAGGCCGTCGCGAGCTGTCCCAACTCGGACGTTGTCATGGCAGGCTACAGGTAACATGCCCAGCTCCGAGAAGAACATGCCGACGCTGATTTTCATGGGCAGTCAAGGCGGCCAGCTCGTTCATAACGCCGCGGAGCAGCTGGACGGCAGCACCGCTTCGAAGGTCTCGTCTGCGGTTATATTCGGCGACCCCGACAATCCGAAGCCCATTGCGCAGGTCGGGAATCAGAAGGTCATCTGTGCCAGTGGGGATTTGATATGTGCTGGGCAGGCTGTAGTATTGGCGCCGCACTTGAGCTATGGGGGTGACGCAGATGAGGCGGCAGATTTTATTGTGTCTAACGCGAAGGCAGGGAGTGCTGCCCTGAGGTAGATGGCTTATTCTGTAGCTCCCATATATTTCTGCGAGCGAGAAGAATCTGGATCGATCCCATAATTGACTAGCTACATGCCTCTACAACTTGACCTTTCCACCCGGTGGGCTTGATCAACTGCCTTGAACCTTGACAGGGCACTCGACCCCATACTTGCAAGTTGCTCCATCTCCACCACCTGGCCCGATGCACTGAAAAGTGTTAACGCATCTGTGCACTACAGTAATCTGACCCATATGTACTTACAGAAGTCCCCTCGGCGCATGGGTAATATGACCCATAGTAATAACAAAGGTTACCACTGCATTCCTACTCCCCGCATACCTTTTAGCTCGAACATTTTTTCGGAGTTTCAAGGCTACTTACGCCATCAGTACCCCTCTTCGCAAGATCATCCATAGGTACGCCGGCAACGCAGGAGATGCCGGCCCCGAAGGAAATACAGATGGCGACGAAGTTGAACCGCATACTGCGCGCTTGTTGTATTTGTTGGACTTGAGGTCTGATGAACAAGTTGAATGGCTCGTCATCTGCGCAACCTCGTCCAGTTTTATACCCAAGTTCTCATAATGCTAAGGTGTATGGCTTTCATCTTAAGTCAGCCCGATGGTTCAGCTCGGGTGGAGCTTTTGACGTGTGACGACTGGAAGTGGAAACATGTTGGCCCGCTTATACGGTGATGACTGGCACGATGAAATGGTTTTGACAACATCGTACGTCTATCTTATATTATACTATCCTACTGCCTGGAGTGCATGCACACGAAGCACTGTGGGGCGCCGGCTGGCACTTTCACCGCGCGTCCCAACAACGAATCTTCAAGCGCGTAACCGCCACCATGTAACAACTATCTAGAATCCGACAAGGAAAAGGACAGCAAAGATGGCAGGTAGAATACTGTGCTGTGTCGGCGAAGGTCAATATTGCTGGACCGAGAGGAGACAGTGGAGATGTGGAGTACAATCATGTGGGTCGCAAGGCAGCGGAATCACCGAAGAGGGCTCGTCGGTAGTCTGATCTTTCCCGTCAGGGAAGTATGTCTTGTCCCCGCATGGAGCGAGATCAACATTGGACGGTCTGAGCTTCCCCGCTCTGCCTCCACCGCCAATGGACTGAATATCGCTCAAGGTGGGCAGATGATGCTCAATGAAGAGGTGGGCCGCAGATGGAATATTGTTTTCCTACAGAACCATGCAATCATGTTTTCCGTCGTCCTTATGCACTTTCTTTCGTAAATGCACATGCGCTTCTACGCATCGTTACCCAGAGCCGCGCTGATAGCCTCCAGTCCCTTCTGCAGTTCCCCCCTCGTTGGCGACTTACACTCAACAGAAAAGTACGTGTTCGACAGCTCGAGCCACCGTACATTTCTCATAATGCTTTCATTCCTCCCTTCGGCTTCACCTCACACGCACCTCGCCCAGCCTCTCGCCCAGCCTTCCTCCCCTCCCACCAACATCTGCTCCACAATAGACTCATGCACAATGCTCCCAGAAGTACTACTCCGCTTCTTCGCCGCCAAAAACGTCTCCTGCAGCTTCCGGTCCCTTTAGGCGATCCACCCAACGCTGATTCCAGATTTCGAGACTCAGTGAAAGGGACGTCGTACTTGCCAGTCTCTAGCAGTTCGTGTCAATTGGTGTCGACATTCGTCGCATACATGTCGATAGCAATGGCCGACAACGGACGCGGTGGGCCGCTGGGTAAGCTTTGGGTGGTACGCTACGAGGGCCTGTTGTACGCCATGTTGTCCCAGGACTCGATCGTCGCACCGAGTCAGTCCTTTACGTAGAACAGGTGTCGGAGATCCATAAGTCCGGAAGGTCAAGTGGGGGATTCGGAAGTGTGGTGTCAAACGATGGCGCAAGGCAGCGAGAAGAAATTCCATCGTGGCCGCGGTCAGCATGCTCCTTGGAGTGCGCTTCAATGCAGAACACAATCTGCTCTCCCATTGGCTTTTGATATGGCGTCTGTAGAAGGCTACGTCGCCATCGGAACATATCTCATCGTCTCTATCGGGCTTCGTGGGAAGTCAGAGTCGACCGGGCTGCGGGGGAAAACAGAGTCGACCGGGCTTGGCTCCTCCTTTACGGGATACACGGCGATCCGCATCTCTTTTTCGCATGCCAAGTCGCCGTACGAGTGCTTCTGGGAAACGCTGAAGTTGAGAGGTGCTGGTTTCGGAGCGTTGTCGTCGTGAAGGCGGTAAGTTGGGGGGCTGCTCCACCGCTGTGGGGTCCTCTCGGTTTCGATTTGAGCCAGTTGTTGTTGAAGCGTGTGATAGTAGTTCGAAGTGGGACGCTCGCGGGCGGCGGGTCTGGCAGAGCGAGGCTGGAAGGTGCTGCTGGCTGGAGGCGGCCAAGAAGAGTGAACGGCGCTGTAGGCGGCGTTCTCGGCAGCCAATCCGTGCACCATACGGGCGGCTTTCCATGCTGTCGACAGGATGGCGCGGCAGATGAGGAGCGGCTTGCAGGTATAGAAGGCCACGCAGCCTACGGTATCGTGGAGACAGTCGCAGTCCATTTCGGGTGGGGTATCAAGGAAAAGATTAAAGAACAAGACTATTGACTAAATAGTGACAGAGACGCGTGGAGGGCCATTAAGGAAAGTGGTGTGCGCGAGGCGAAAAGAAAAAACGGTCGGCATAGGTACTCTCCCGGCTTTTTATCTACCAAGACTACCGAGCGGCTGAGGTCGGGAGCAACAAGGAGGCTCGAGAATGCCGCATGGTGCTTCAGACGGGCCGAATGGCGGATATCTCCATTCCTGCATCGGGCAGTTCGGGCAGCGGACATCGCCGCTGGGCGTAGGAGCTAACAAAAAGCTTGTGTCTTCGGGTAGACGCTGACGACGCAGGCTGGCCATGATTCGCCGGCGTATGGCACTCTTCTGGAAACCGGGTCCAGCAGTGCATGCGAAAGAGGATGTGGAAATACTTATCGGTGTTCCCGAAACGTGGGCGTTCGCGTGCGGATAGACCCATTAGGCTAGAGGGGGGGCCCAGAGCCAGGCCCTACGCGGCCAATATGACGAAGAGCTGGACCCCGCCTTCCCCAGGTTTGCGATAGGTAGGATGGTTGAGTCTGGTGCGGGCACATGAAGTCAGTGGCGAACAATTCGCCGAGTGGGATGGACAAGTGCAGAGCATTGTTGCAGCAACGATGTGTTGTCCTCCCCCGTGTGGATGCATTCGAGTGCGCCCCGTTGCGGCAAAAAAACGTGCGAGAACAGCCTCATGGCTTCGTGGCTGGCTGATGCACGGGCGAGATCTCGACCAGAATCTCAGCCTCAACGCCTCCAAACCGCCTTGTCGGCATGGCCGGTACTTGTCACTAGCGGGCCGCTAAAATGGCTTCAGGGACACGCATGCTGCCCCACAGGGCTGTCAACTTGTTGAATCCTATCCAGCCACCATGGCTGTGCACAATCTCGGTACAGCTGTAACGCGCCAACTTTGGCTGTACCACGGTTGATTTGCAGTCATTGTGGCTTGCGCTTCAATCCGTCTCCTGATTGAGTCGAGTCTGCAGAAGGGTGCTTGGACTACATACCACTCGCTCCGTCGACGTTTGCATCTTTTTCCTTTTTGTATATATGGACTGCCTTCTCTTGCCACGGCTTGCATCTCTACGGACTTCAAGCGCGGCCTCCCAAGTCCCACCATGTCTGTCACTACCGATCTCAAATACCCCGCCGAGTTTGGATCGGTGCGCCTCTCGGCCAGGTCGACCAAGTCCCTCGTCTCGCTTGATGATGAGAAACCAGCTGCAGCATCGGCATCTGGTTGGCGCTTCCATGCAGCCTTCAGCTGCCTTTGCGTCGTGAACCTCGTCTCCGCCCTGGATGCCTCCTCCCTATCGGTTGCCCTTCCCGTAAGCACTGCCCAGTCCCTTTTTCCACACGACTTGCTGACAAGGGCAATCTTGCAGACCATCGCAGAAGAGCTGCACGGCTCTGGTGTTGAGGCTTTCTGGAGCGGCACGTCTTTCCTCCTCGCGTCAACCGTCTTCCAGCCCAGCTTCGCTTCATTCTCCGAAGTGTTTGGGCGCAAGCCGATGCTGCTGATTGCCCTCGCCCTCTTCACTGCGGGCGCCATCATCGCAGCCGTCGCACAGGACTTTGCTGTTCTCTTAATAGGACGCACAGTTCAAGGCATCGGCGGTGGTGGTATCCAGGCGCTGTCCAACGTCATCATCACTGACCTGGCTCCGCTCAAGGAGCGCGGCAAATACGTCGGCATCATCGCCATGACCTGGGCAGTCGGCAGCGTAGCCGGTCCCGTCATCGGCGGTGTGCTGGTCGAGAAGTCTTCCTGGGTACGCAAACTCACACGCTCTCCCCTTTCTCGTGGTCGATACTGATACGCATGCTCGGGCTCGCAGAGATGGATCTTCTGGCTCAACATCCCCTTCTGCGCCGTCGCCTTCATCATGATCCCCATCTTCCTCAACCTCGCCCACAAAGGCGGCAATCTCGGCGACAAGCTCCGCAAGATCGACTGGGTCGGCTCCTTCCTCTTCGTCGCGTCCACGACGTCGGTCCTCATTCCCATCACCTGGGGCGGCACCATGTACGCGTGGACCCACTGGCGCACCCTCACCCCCCTCTGCGTCGGTGTCCTCGGCCTCGTCCTCTTCCTCCTCTGGTCGTCCTACGTCGCCAGCCACCCCATCCTGCCCGGCTCGCTCTTCGCCTCGCGCACCTCGCTCGTCACCTACCTCTCCTTCGTCATCCACGGCATGGTGCAATGGGGCATCCTCTTCTACATGCCGCTCTACTTCGAGGGCGCCAAGAACCTCTCCCCCATCGGCGCCGGCGTCGCCCTCTTCCCCTGGACCTTCACCGTCGCCCCCGCCGCCGTCATCGTCGGCTTCCTCATCGCGCGCATGGGCCGGTACCGGTGGGCGCTGTGGTCGGGCTGGGTGTGCGTGTGCGCCGGCATGGGCCTGCTCATCATCTACGAGGCCGACACCCCGACCAAGATCTGGGTGCCGCTCGCGCTCGTCAGCGGCCTCGGCCTCGGCATCCTGTACCCCTCGCAGAGCCTGTGCAACCAGGCCGCCGCCCCCGCCGCCGAGGTCGGCATCGCCTCCGCCCTCAGCGCCTTCTTCCGCAACTACGGCCAGATGCTGGGCGTCGCCGTCGGCGGCACCGTCGTGCAGAACGCCATGCGCGACAAGCTCGAGGACTCGGGCAACGCCTATCTCGTCGCGCACGCGGGCTCCATCAGCAAGGATGTGAGTGCGCTGGTGGAGACGATCAAGGCGATGCGGGAGAGCACGGATGCGGTGCAGATTGCGCTGAGGGACGAGTTGGTGACGGCGTATTGCGGGTCGTTGAGGACTCTGTGGATCTTTATGACGGCGTTGGCTGGCGTGGCGTTGGTGTGCAGTGTTGTTTTTACCAAGGCGTATTCGCTGGACAGAGATTTGGAGACGACGCAGGGGTTTGTGGCGCAGGAGAAGGCGGTGGAATTGGATGATCTGGCGTAGTGTCTGTCTTGTTTCTGAGACTGTGTGTTTCTGATGATTTAGCGTATAGAAGGCCCAAAAGTTGATAGATGGATGGTTGCGGGTTATCTGGGCTTAGGAGCCTTTTCTGTATACTTAATTACGAGCTGGTTGTAATGACGCACGAGCTCTGCTCACTTGAATGGCATTGACTTCTGCATGTAACAACAACAGGTTATATTCCTACCTTTCTGTCAGTCGGTGATCACAGCCGGGTGCAGCAAGAAGCTGGTTGAGTGGATGATCTATTGAACACTGCTACTACGTGGTGTTTATATAAATGAACGAAGAAAGGGGTATCCAACAACGGTGTTGTTTATGATAACACGTTGCTGAAGACGTCCCAGTTGGGTTGATGATGACGATCATCCTCGAATTTTTTGAATATACGTGATGTCCAACAATTTCCTTGCAAACTCTGGCCACTTCGACTAACCCCAATATTTTTACTCAAATATCTACACAGTGGTCCGTTTGTTGGACTGCAGGTTGCGTATTCCAATTATTCTCTGCTGGTGAATAGATGATATAGATGTAAAAACTTTTCACTCCGAACTGCTTTCTGGATAAAGGTCGATATCGCTCCGTCTCTCCATATCTTCAAAAGAAGGTGTACAAGTACCATCAATACTTCAGGAACAGCTTAAGCGAAACAGTAAGGCAGACTACGCAGATAATTGGGTAGTCGCCGATGTTGCTGCTCCTTGTGTCATCATCTTGTAGGATTGCGATTGCTTTCTGTAGCGTATTGGCGACGCGGGCCTGTGCTGGTCGTATACTAAGCATGAATATTCCCGGACTTGTGAATGCATTTGAGACGGTACGGATTGGGTGAGATTCATGTTCAACGGTGGCACGTTGGGCCAATGGCAGGCGAGCACATGTTCCCTACTCCATAGCAATGGTCAAGGAGAGCCTTCAGGGCACGTTTATGCGACTGCATAATGGAACATTAATGTCGGATGATATTGCTTGCACGGAGCCTGTGCCAAAACCTACGTTGGAGCAAGCCACATACTTTAAGTTGAATGCTACATCAACGGGGAACGGCTCGGGCGTCTTCCACGTCTAGATGTTCGCAATAATCGACCGAGGCGACAGAGGTGGCAAGCGAGTTGAGCTAGTGAGTTCATGCGGTTCGCCATCGGCTCGTCACTCCCGCATGGTCGAATGCGGAGCGAGAGCCGGAGGGAGAGCTATTCTGGGATGTCCATGCCAGCCACTGCCGCAAAGCCACCGACCGTGATCGGCCACCATAAACTCGCGTCGGACCTTGGCGTGACCATTCCCCGGATTTGCATCCAACACTTGATCGGACGCTCGATAACTCCCGAAGCTTTTCAGCAGCAGCTCTCGAGTGAGTGTCGAGTTGGCATTGTTTGTTTCGCCAGCTTCCTGAAGACTACTAGTCCTGTTTGACGCACGCACAGACTCGTATATGCGGGCCAAAATAACGTGAAACTTGACCAGGAGAAATGCCTGCTAGCGGCTCGGCAGCAAGGCTGTCCGACATCGATTATACGAGTGCAACCGCCGAGGCGAAGACTTAAATAAGGAACCACGCCCACAAGGAGACTGAGCACTTCACCGCCGTCACTCGTTACCACGGTCCCGACAACCTTTCCTCCCAACCTTCTATTAATTTCCAAGCCAAAATGCATTCATCCACCACCTTCGCCTTGGCCGTCGTCGGAGCCGCCGCCGCCGCCACCGTTCCGGACGTGACGGATTTCAGCGGCGACGTGGGAACCTTTGACGTCACGGCGACGAGCGGACCCGCCAGCGGCATCAACTGGGCCAACTTCACCGTCGAGAACACCAAGCTCGGCCTGCAGACGGCCTGCAATTGGGCGTACAACTTTGACGGGCCCAACCCGAACATCACCCTCGGAACCAAGACAAAGGTCGTGCTGTTCCTCACCGAATGCGACACGCCCGACTTCGCTCTGTACTGGGGCAACGCGAGCCAGTGTAAGCACCCTCGATGCGCTTTACTTTAGAACAAGGCTGACGCATTCCCTCGCAGCGATCCAAATCGACTACAACACCACCCTCACCAGCCGCCCCGTCAGCATCGTCGCCAGCGACGGCCTGGTCCCGACCCAGGACTGCTCGGACTCGACCTGCAGCGCCTCGGGCTCCATCGGTATCAACGAAGTCGACCTGCTCGACGAATCGGGCGCGTCCGATCCGGACAGCCAGTACGGCTACTGGGACGTGACGTATCGCAACTTCACGAGCAGCGTGCAGGAGGGCTACGCCACCGAGGACTTCACCTTCGCCTACAGCGGCGGCGGGTCCGCGAGCTGCTCCAAGACCGTCACCGCCGCCGGAGCCGCGCCGAACAGCTTCTGCTCCGGCGAGTTGGAGGTCCAGTTCGAGACGGCCGTGGCGCCCGAGAGATGTGAGTCGATGCCTGATGACTGACCTGATATGATCTGACTTGGTGTTTTAGCTATTTCTGTCAACTCGACGGTCGAGATCGATGCCACTAACACCACTGTGGTTGGCAGTGCGCCGATCCGGGGCGTGTGCTACATCCAGACGGGCGGCCTGGTGTGCGAGGATCGTCTCCGCGTGCAGGTCTCGGAGGCCACTGCTTAAAGAAACCACTTTTCACGCCTTTCGCGCCATGCTTCCAGAAGCAATCGCAAACGGGCTCTGTGTGGGGGAAAAAAGGGTGCTATCGTCGGGTTCGCAATTTGTCGCAGTGATTCCTGAGAGCAAACTTGGCTACCTAATGTTTAAATCTATTTGATCACGGGCCAAGGTCTACTTCGTAATTCTCTTCTGCCTGATTGTCGATGCTTCCGTGACCATATTTGTTACAATGCCTCTCCAGCTTCGTTCCATGGTCGGACAACGCTGAAGCCTCCCCTTCATGCCTTGCGGTGGCCTTTGTTCTAGGCAATTGAATAGGCTTAGGAGTAGATAGACGGCCGTTCCTGCTGGGACTACCGCAAGGCGTGGTTTGCTTCATCGTGATGCGCTCGGTGTTAAGCTTCCGCGGGGCTCGGATATAACACCTGCATGACACAACCCCGGCCAAGGAGAACATTCGGCGTCTATAGTCCCTTGCATGTCTCCTTTCCTTCTTACCAGTAAAGGTAGGTAGTCCTGCTACCTGCCTTGGCACGCCCTGCTTCGGAAGTGCGTCTATGCGTAGCCGTGTTATCTGAATCATACTAAGAAGAAGCCGCGCGTGCTGGCGACCGGAGTATAAATCGTGCACGCGTTTCGTACTTGCCTTTTTCTCCCCCACGGCCATCATGATGTTTCCAAAGGCACTTCTCCTCGTCGGAGCAGCAGCCACGCAGCTCTGCTCCGCCGCCGCCAACACGCTCACCGCCCTCCACCAGTTCCCCAACGGCACATCCGTCGAGAACCTGGCCGTGCGCTCCAACGGCGCCATCCTCGTCACCCTCCTCTACCAAGCCCAGGTCCTGGAAATCACCCCGGGCGACGCCGCAACCACCACCACCCCCAAGCTCGTCCACGCCTTCTCCAACACCACCCGCCTCAACGGCATCTCCGAACTCGGCCCCGACACCTTCGCCGTCAGCGCCAACCACAACACCATCTACACCCTCTCCCTCCCCCCCACTGGCGACGCGCAAGTGTCCAAAGTCGTGACCATCCCCGCCGCCAGCTTCCTCAACGGCCTCACTACCCTCAACGCCACCGCCGGCACCGTCCTCGTCGCCGACACCACCGTCGGCGCCATCTGGCGCGTCGACACCGCCACCGGCGCCTTCGCCATCGCCCTCCAGCACGACTCCATGGCGCCGCCCGCCGTCACCAACGGCACTTCCACCATGGCGCTCGGCGTCAACGGCGTCCGCTTCGACGCCACCAACGCCTACGTCTACTACACCAACACGGGGCGACAGCTCTTCTGCCGCGTCAAGGTCGATCCCGCGACTGGAGAGGCGGTCGGCGAATACGAGACCGTCTTGCAGGGGCTCGCGGGCGATGACTTCGCCGTCGTGGACGGCGGCGACGCGGCGTTTGTGGCGTCGAGCGGGAATGGGGGCGTGGTGGAGAGGGTGTATCTCAATGGGACGACCGAGGTGGTGGCCGAGGGCGTCGCCGGAGCCACGTCGGCGGCGTTTGGGAGGGCGGATGGCGATCAGGGTGTGTTGTATGTGACGACGTCGGGAGGAGGCGTGGGTGGGGGGAAGGTGGTTGCTGTGGGGGCGGAGTGATGACTTTGTATATAAGTGTGGACAATGAAGACCGTTAAAGAGGCAGATTTACCCGAACGCGGGGTTTCCAGCAAGCATTAATCCCCGAAGGATCCTGCAGCTCTCCAATCTGGAACCTGCGGGGTAACCATGCAAGAAAATTGACCAACAGCCGTTCAGTGCCGCAACAAACGGTCTGCAAGCCGGAATGCCGACACCCACTGCCGATGCCGATCGAGGCCCGATGTCGCAGCTTTGAGAAAGAGATGCCGGAACACTACAAACTCCCCTCAGGATCTGCCCCAGTCAAACAGCCACAGGGCCCGGCTACGAGGCTTGTGTGCAAAGCTTGATCGAACAACCAACCATGAATCCGCCATCCGCATTGAATGGGTCCAGCAAAGAGACAAGTGCACATCCGGAGGCTACTTCGCTCCCTTCCGACCCGCCAGATGGAGGACTCCTGGCCTGGCTGCAAGTCGCGGCATCTTTCGCCCTCTACTTCAATCACCTGCAAGTCAACTGTAGCCTGCAAAGTGCAAAACATGACTGACGAAGCCCAGGGGACTGCTCAACAGCTTTGGCGTCTTTCAAACATACTACGAGGACCACCTCAAAGACTCGTCGCCGTCTGCCATCTCCTGGATTGGCTCAGTGCAGGTCTTCTGCCTGATGTCCGTCAGCGTCTTCGTCGGACCCCTTTACGATGCGGGCCACTGCAAAGCACTACTTGTCGCTGGTACTTTCCTGGTGACCCTGGGCTTCATGATGACAAGCATCTGCAAAGCCTACTGGCAGATCCTTCTTGCTCAGGGCATCTGCATGGGCCTCGGTACATGCTGTCTGCAGATACCATCCATTGCCGTCGTCCCCAAGTATTTTGTAAAGCGACGAGCCCGTGCAATGGCCCTGGCCACCGTCGGAAGCAGCCTTGGTGCCACAATATACCCTCTCCTGTTCCAGAATCTCCAGCCGCGCATCGGCTTTGGATGGACCGTCCGTATCATGGGCTTCATCTGCTTTGCCCTATGCTCCTTTTCTGTTGCTGTCATACGGCCGCGTCAGATGGGCCCGAAGAAGAGCTTCTCCCCACGACGCTTCATTGACCCGACTGCTCTAAAGGAACGCACCTTCGTCATTTATACCATTGCAATCTTCTTCAGTAACGTCGCATACTTTGAGCCCATCTTCTACCTGCAAAGCTATGCTTTGGCGCATGGCATGCGCAACCAGAACCTCGTCAACTATCTCCTCTCGATCCTGAACGCCTCTTCCATCCCGGGCCGAATTGTTCCCTCGTTCGTCGCAGACTGGATTGGTTCCCTCAGGTGCTACATCATGATATCCGCTCTCAGTGGCGCCAGTATACTCTATTGGATCAGCGTGACCAACACCGCCGGCAATGTTGCCTTTTCTGTGCTGTACGGCTTCTTTTCGGGGGGAGTTGTTTCGCTCGCTCCGGTAGTTTTGACACACATCACGCCGGACCTTGGTCTTCTCGGTACGCGTCTGGGAATGGTGTCGGTCTTGAAGGGAATAGGTTCGCTTATCGGCCCGCCTATCTCTGGAGCACTCCTCAAGGCCACGGGCAATTACCTTGGGCTACAGCTTTTCGCTGGTTTGTCTTTGATAGTCACGGCTTTCTTTTCTCTTTATTTATACTACATCATCCATCGCTAAAGAAATCCAGCAACTCTCCGTTTACTCTACCCAACTAGTCAACTTCGAGTGAAAGCTGTAATGCTTGATGACTGTAAATGCTTTTGGGATCGATGAGAAGGCAACCGGCGCTAAGATCCATGCCGCCCGACGCAGTGCATACGACCCCCATCACCCCGCTGTTGCCTTGCGCTCCCAGACCACTGCGTCTCTCGGACCTGGAGATCGGCCAAGCGTTGAGATACTGTCAGATATAAGGCCCTCAGCCAGTACTGAAAAAAGTACGGCGTCGTACCTTTTTTCAAGTCCGACAGATACCTTTATGGTACCTGACTGGTCAACGAGCTGTTTTCAAGCAAATTTCCAGCTGGATCGAAGATTTGGGCACTTCATGTAGGCAAATCGAACCATTCTCAGCTCATACGCTTGGTGGCTGCAGCGAGCCGCATATATTTCGTACACTGTCGTTGTTGCCGTACTTTCTTCTCGTATTTGTTGGCTGCCTTACGCTAGTGTAGAGAGCTTCTAAGCCTTTTAGCGTCCAGCCGTCTCGTGAAAATATAAATAAGCTCGAAACCTAAATCTATTTTTGCCCAAAGGTGCCTACGTCCATACAAGGTCGCCTGATGTTTCTTGGAAAACAGTACCATAGTATGATCTAATAGATGTGCAATACGACCACACAAATCTAGAAGTAGCTCAAACCCGGTTTAGAGCAGTAAGAAACGTATTTGGCATGACTGGTGAATACATGGGAATAATAAAATGATGTTCTCTACAAGCAGGTGTTGTTCTTTGCCGAACGGACTGCGAAGGATTACATCTTTTTTTTATTGTAGAAAGGATGCAGAGTACAAGATGCAGAATGCAGGCAGTGGTTGTCACGAGGTGTGGTACCAAGCGTATGGCAAAGGCCTGGGATGTCTTCTCCGCTCTATATAGAGTATTCATCACACCGGAAAGGAACTGATGGCACCAACTGGAGACAGCTTGCACTTAGTAAGGCACAGTAGCAGGGCGTAAAAAGCAATATAGAGACATCTCAGTGGACCCTATAGAAACATCTCGTCACAAAGCCAACGACCTTTGACTCCGAAGAAAGTAACAAAAGCATCGATCTCCACTCAACAATCTCCCCTACACGTCCGATCTACGGCTGCCGGTGACGGATGCGTGGTCGTATGAGGTCAGTGTCTGGTCGCGGGAGACGATGACCGGGGGAAGTGGGGCGGAGGTGCGGCGAAGCTGTGGGGCGTGTGAGGAGGAGGAATGGAGGGTGAGTACGGAATGGTGGGCGATTGGGAGGACGGGGTCTGTGGAGTTTACTGCAGAGGACGATTGGGAGGGGGAGGAGGTGGTGGAGTGTGTGTATTCACCGTCGTGGGTGGATGGATGAGTGACGGATGGGATGGAGGTGGTGGTTGTACTGATGGCTATGCGTGACCTGAGACTGTGTTTCGTCTACTTCGTTTATTGTGATATACATACTCCGTTGGAAGCCCGCTCCCGTAACGTACTTCGTTCCTTAGCTTAACCTATTTTGAGCCTCTTCGCCATTGTGCCCTCCAGAAACTCACCCATGTCCTCCACGATCGCTTGCTGCTGTGATGGGCTCAATATCGGATGTCGTTACCTCAACTAATATACCCAACGAGCAGTGTGCAGCCGTCAGGTAATCATGTGAGCTGACCGGTAGATACGAACCGGTGGTTCTTGCTAAGTATTTAGAGGGGACCGGGAACGAGGCGAAACATATTGAGAGTCGAACGCAGTGGGCAGCAGTGATTGCGACGCAGTCGCCTGCCCAAACGCAGCATTTCATTCAGTGACAGGAAGCACAACCACTTGCAGGCTTCCTTGGATTCCGCCAGGGGCTGAGCATGGTCAGTCATCCTTTGCCCTTGCTTACTCCAGCATTATTGATTGAAGCGCGCTAGCCCTAGAGTCCGAAACATAAGCACGCAATCGCAACAACCACTTACGGCACCTGATTGGCCAACCCATCCGCTAAGTACTTAAGGCACACGTGTCTGTCTCTTCCCTGCACAACTCACGACTCCATCTTCTGGCGCCTTGTCTTCAACGCCGACAAAGCTCATCGCCCCATTCGTCTCCAATACGCGTCTTTTCTCGCCTCTACCAGAGCGAAAAAGCAACAATGGTCTCCCTCATCGCCTTCGACCTCGACGGCACGCTCGCCGAAAGCAAGCAGCCGCTCAAAGACTCCATGGGCGAAGCGCTCGCCTCCCTCCTCTCCGTCGCCCACGTCGCCGTCATCTCCGGCGGGGACTGGCCGCAGTTCGAAAAGCAAGTCGCCTCCCGGCTGCCGCCCCACGCCGACCTGTCCAAGCTCTGGCTCCTGCCGACCACGGGCACCAAGCTCTACACGTACGACGCGCCCTCGTCCGCCTGGCGGCCCGTCTATGCCGAGCTCTTCAGCCCCGAAGAGCGTGCAGACATCGTCGCCGCCTTCGAAGCCTCGCTCGACGCCACCGGCTTCCAGCCCGAGCAGACGTGGGGCCCCCGCATCGAGGACCGCGGCAGCCAGATCACCTTCTCCGCCCTCGGCCAGCACGCCCCCGTCAAGGCGAAAGAGGTGTGGGACCCGGACTTTAAGAAGCGCCACGTCATCCGCGCCGATCTGCAGACACGCCTGCCCGGCTTGTCCATCAATATGGGCGGCGCCACGTCCATCGATGTCACGCGCAAGGGCGTCGACAAGGCCTACGGCTTGCGCAAGTTGAGCGAGGCGAGCGGCATCGCGTTGGAAAGGTTCGTGTTCGTGGGCGATGCCATTTTTCCGGGGGGGAATGATTATCCGGCAAAAGAGATGGGTTTGGAGACGGTGAGGGTGAGGGATCCGGAGGGGACGCTGGCTGCGATTGCGGCTGTTGTGGCGTGTTTGAGGGTTCGAAAGAGCGAGGGGATATGAGTATTGGCCGGCCGGTGGCGCTTGGGAGAAGGTAGCGGCGGCGTCGTGGATTCCAGGAAAATCGAATCGCTGTTTTCCCAGCACCTGGCAAGGGTCCTCTTGCTTATCAACAAGAAAGACCATGCTTACAGCCAGCTGACTAGCTCCTGAAAAAGTTCGATTCAGTTATTTATGATCCAGGTCTACGGTAATTCCACCTTGGTTTTCCGCTGGAGGAAACGAATTCATCAGCGGAAGCGCTGCATCCCTGATGTAATTATCGACACCTCGGGCGCTGAAGTTGCTGTGTCCTAGAGCCTGATCGGGAGTCTGGAGTTCGGAGGAAAAGGGGACATTGGAGGAGCCGCCCACGAAATTGCCCTGCCCGTCGCTGGCTGAGTCCACCAGCCTTGTAGAAGCCAGATGGGCCAGCTCTCCAGCTGAAGTGGGATGTTCTGCTGAACTCTCGGAGGTAGGTGCGTCTTCAGCAGGGGCACCAGCCAGTAAGAGAGAAATAGGGCTATTATTGGGTGCTGCACGCCCTGTTGCGTCATACCGGATATACGTTGCAAGGCTCTTCAGCTGGCGGACGTGGCGGCCTGCCACGAGCATGTAATGCATGTTCCGAGGGATAAGCAGGAGACGCAGGGCTTGGTGCCAGTGCAACGACTCTTTTTTCCTGCAGCGTGGCCTCGGTGTATAAAAAGTGTTTGTATATTGACAAGGGACGTACACTTTCCAGTAGTCACCCGCACGAGCTATCCCTTGACGAGGCTTTCCACCCGAGGACGAGAAGGCTCCCTTGGCTGTCTCTTCGGGAAATGCTTGTGGTTAATGCTTATATCCGCGCACGTGTGTGATAGCCGAGGCACCTGCGGATACCCCGCAGCCCCAAGTGGGAGTGTGGGTCTGCAGAGTGCGGGGTGTATTCGGTAGTCATATACTCTGATCCTTGGAGATCCCAAGCACGTTGCTCCTCCGCTTCGTTCATTTTCCAAAGATAGAATCCATGCAATGGAGGTGTCTCAAGGGCTACGAATCAGATAGGATCATGTCTTGCGCACTTGACTGCAGTCTCATGTAGTGTTCATGGTGTTGACTGCTTTTCGATCGTTTGGACCACTCAAGTCTCGTCGATAAATTCATCCAATCCATGGACGATGCCTGCGGCCGGGCCAATCAGCCGTGTGGAGAAACGCTTTGCCGCGGAACACCGACAGCTGCTGACCACGCCCTCGGAAAAATGAGCCTTCAGCCAGCTGCAGCGGAAAAGCACTTGGCAGTTTCCACAATCCATCCTCTACAAATGGGACCGAACGGACAGGCCCGCTCCCGTTCGATACCATCCTCGATCCTCCACCATGAGCAGCCACAACTCAATATCTACTCACGCCGCTGGTGATGATGGAATGAAGTCATCTGCGGCTCACATCGAAGCCGTTGGCACTGAAAGTCTTCACATGAGGAAGCTCAAGAACGCCGATACCGTTCTCACCCTGTTCAGCGACCAGGACGATGTCCACCAGCATTGCGATGCTGCTGAAGAGGGGAAGCTCATCAGAAAGATTGACTGGATGATCTTACCCTATCTATCCGTTTGCTACGTCTTCTTCTACGTAAGCCCATCCGTTGATTTGTTTGTTGCATCAGAATACATCAGCTGACAGGCCACCAGCTCGACAAAACCACCCTATCCTATGCCGCCATCTTCGGCGTGAGTGAGGACATCCACCTTGACGACGTGGAGTACAGCTGGCTTTCGTCCATCTTCTACTTCGGATTCATGGCTTGGGCACTGCCAACAAACCTTCTGATGCAGCGGTACCCGATTGGAAAATATCTGGCCATCAACATCATCCTTTGGGGGCTGCTTCTCATGGCTCAAGCGGCAGCGACCGACTTCTCGTCTCTAGCTGCACTTCGAGCGCTTAGCGGCGCAGCAGAAGCCTGCGCAGACCCCGCCTTCATGATCATCACCGTCATGTGGTACACCCGCCGAGAACAACCGATTCGGATAGGGCTGTGGTACACCTCCCTTGGCTTGGGGATCGCGGGTGGGGGTCTCCTTGGTTACGGCATCGGAACGATCCGTGGTGCGCTTCCGAGCTGGAAGTACGAGTTCATAATTGTCGGCTCACTGTGCTCCGCCTGGGGCATTGTGATGTTCTTTCTTCTGCCAGATTCTCCAGTGTCAGCTCCGCTTTTGACCATGAGGGAGAGGAAGCTGGCTGTTGCTCGGCTGCGGGAAAACCAAACTGGGATCGAGAGCAAGCAGTTCAAGATGTATCAGCTGGTGGAAGCAGTTACCGATCTGAAGGTACTTCTGCTCTTCATAATTGCATTGCTTCAGGCCTTGGTCAATGGTGGTATCACAAACTTTGGGACGCTGATCGTGAAGGGGTTTGGATACACGACACGTGAGTTTCCTCAGCGAACAACAGAGAGTAACAATAACTCAACTTCGCAGTCGGAACGAGCCTTCTTCAAATCCCTTACGGCGTTTTCATCTCTCTGATGATCCTACTGTGTGTGTTCATCAACAACAAAATGCCGGGGAACAAACGGTGTCTCATGCTCCTGCTCTTCCTTACACCGAACATTGTTGCAGCAGTGGGCATGCGGTTTATCTCAACCCAGCATAGGGTGGGACGTCTGATATGCTACTACGTAAGTGATTTCCAAACCAAGTTTCGCCCTCTGACGTGATGCCAGCTGAGTGGTTCGTACAATGCCTCGTTCGTCATGCTGTTGTCTCTCACAACCGGCAACATTGCAGGTCACACAAAGAAGGTGGTGACCAACGCCTGCCTTTTCACCGGTTATTGCGTCGGGAATATTGCGGGGCCATTCTTTTACAAGACGAGTCAAGCACCGACTTACGCACTCGGTATCTGGAGTATGATTGTGTCCCACTTGCTGGAGGTTGTCGTCGTTGGGCTCCTCTGGGTCCTGTTGCGAAGGGAAAACCGGAGACGTGACGGGCTGCAGAGGCCTGGTGATTCCGAGGAGGAGCTGGGCAGTACAGCATTTGCGGATCTGACGGATAAGGAGAACCTAAACTTTCGGTATGTTTATTAGTCTCATCTTAGTAACTGCTGGTACTTCTGTCCGGGGTAGACTTCGTTGTGGCACGAGTTATATTCCCCTTTTGTTCTCCATCTACGGCAGTTCAGGGTAGTTGTATCAGCAAACTGTGGCCCAGACGCCCTACACCGAGCATCCACAGCAACGAACCATAACACCGCAGCCCCACAGATTGTGCCTCATAACGTCGACTGCCGCCCAAGTATCATAGCACCAAATAATTCCCACACCGGCGCATGCCCCCACCCACGCCCCACCCAAGCCGTGGACGGCGACAACCTTACCGAGCTATCTATATTACCACCATCTACAGCCAATGACCCCACCGCAGTGGCTGCAGTGCTTCCTTTCCTTCCACCACCACCGCCGCCGCCGCAGCCATCACCAGTAGCTGTCGTCTTCATCCCCGTCGTCCCACGCCTATCCTCTTCTGTCTTGCCGCTCCCATCTACCCCCGTCCTCCCCGTCCTCCCCGTACCCACCCTCAACGCCTCGGCCCTAGTCATCCTCCACTCCTCCTGCACATCACCAGCAGCATCAACGGCGCCCGTCCGATCCTGCGTAGTCGTATCCCCCATCGCAACCGTGTGTCCCGCATAACCAGTCGTCAGGGTGAGACGAAAAGGATAAGGCAAGGGGTGACTGGAATATGTGAAGCAAGGAGGAATGGCAACATGTTTTATGAGGTTTCGGGAGGATTGGTAGAGTCGCAGTGATTTTCACCAGACTGGTTCGCTTTATGTAGACGAGTGCAAGGCTTCCATTCACGAGCAGGCGAACGCTGCTCACTTGATTCGATGGGAACCAGGTGACCAGCGATGCAGTAATTTTGGGATTCAGAGGTAACACCTGGCAGGACAAGACGAGACAATCCGACCAGACATCTGTCCGAACAGGAAAAACAGGCTCGACACTCTCATCTTAATTGAGACGGGATTGTTTCAACTGTTAACAATAGTGATGGGGATAAGAATGTGCTTCTACACACTACTGACGTAAGTGGCGTTCCAGATGTCAGGCGTTCCGGTCGCTACCCTGCCGTTCCCTTTCACTATCCGTTACCACTACCATCTCCACTCATTAACGCATCCGCGGCATCGACATCGCTATTCGGCAAGAGGTCCCTCTGAAACAGCTTACCAAGCGGAAACCTCGGCTTTCACCGCTGCGAGCCCGGGACATGACCTTGCAATCCGACACCAACATTGGCTCGGATCAACAATGGGAGAATGACTTTCGATACCGGCCGCTTCGGACCGACAAGCATGAGATCCGTCTGATCCATGTGCAAGCACAGCCGCGCATAGATGACTTTGTCCGCTGTACCCTTCGACATGCTGTTATCGATGAGCTACCGGAATACACGGCACTCTCCTATGTCTGGGGAGATCGCAACACCACAGCTCGAATCATTCTGGATGAGCACGAGTTCCAAGTCACAGCAAACTTGGAGTCTGCCCTCCGACACCTCGCCATGGATTGCAACACCAACGGAGAGGCGGAAATTGCCATGTGGGTGGATGCTGTCTGTATTGACCAGTCGAACGTGTCTGAGAGGACGCACCAAGTCTCCCAGATTGACAAAGTCTACAAAGAGGCCTCTCAGACCATCGTCTGGCTCGGACCTTCAAGCGACGATAGCAGCCTTGCGCTGGACAGCCTACGAAAGATGAGTCGAACAGTGCAGCAGAAACTCTTTGGCCAGATCAAATCCTGGTCCCATTTCCGCTTCAATAAAAGCCCGCTTCCAGGGTCCCGTGGCTTTGTCGTTCAGCGAGCGCTTGATGCCATCTTGAAAGACCTCTGTGACAGGAACTTCCGCGTGTTCAATGCGCTTGCTTCTCTGTTTGACCGGGCCTGGTTTCGGCGGGTCTGGGTTATCCAGGAGCGGGTTTTATCCATCGATCCTGTTCTGGTCTGCGGCGACGACTTCATCACCTGGCACCAGTTCTACATGGGCTTTTGGGTGCTCTGCGGCGCGCGTGACTACCTCAACATGGTCAATGACGCTGCACTAGCAGAGTGCCCCTCTTTGGCATCTCTCCTGACCTCGAAGCTGATGAACGTGACGCCTGTTGCATATGCAGCTGCCGACCAGCCACTGATCAACCTACTAACGGTGCTGTACGGCAACTCCAATGAGGTCCGACTTCAAGCTTCGGACGAGCGTGATTACATATTTTCTCTGTTGGGTCTCGTCGACGCCCACTACAGCCCGGAAATTCGGGCAGACTACTCAAGAGATTGGAACACAGTCAGGACCGAGGTATCAAAGGCATGCCTGACGTTTTACGGGCTGGTTGTCCTGTCATTATGTAGCATTTCATCTGCACAGGAAATGTCACATCGGCCCTCGGCGCCTTCTTGGGCACCGGACTTCGCAAAGAAAACGCTTCTGCCGCCGCTAAGTGTGAGTTCCAGGTTTGTTGCCAGAGAGGGAGGGAGGAGCCGAGCATACGATGCATGTAAAGGGACAGACCAGGCCCTGTACGATGAGTCGTTCGATTCCCAAAATCACCTCCACCTTTCGGCCGTATACGTCGACAGCATTTCTAAACCTGGACAAATCCTGTTGGAGCCCTGCGACATTCTCAATTGGCTTAGAGGGCTGCGGCATCTTTTGGGGCATGGCGGTGAAGCTTACAACACGGAAGAGGCAGTCTCTGAAGCGCTCTGGAGAACCCCCATTGCTGATCGGGCGCTCATGCACAATTACGAGACAGCCAGAGCATCCGAGCACACAAGGCAATCATACTTGGCTCTGCTTTCCGGAACCGTGTCCCCGGGAGTCCAGTATGCGGACATTGTCCGCGACAAGCTCCACGGAAGACGCCCGTTTCGGACCGCCAGAGGGTTTCTGGGCATCGGGCCCGAGCATCTTTCCGAACAAGACTCGATCTGGATCTTGCCTGGCGCCCATGTTCCCTTGGTTCTGCGTGATGTCGGGCAAGCGCAATGGCTGGTTGTGGGCGAGGCATACGTGCATGGGATCATGGATGGAGAAGCACTGGAGAAGACGCCCGAGTTTCAGAACATTGAACTGGTCTGAAAAGACCATCGTGCGCTGTGTGGCCCCGGAGTCACGGTACATCGTCGTCAGAATGTCCATGCCGTCGTAGTTCAAATCACACACCATGGTTTACTCGATAGGGTTCAAAGTGGATAAGGTGTTCACCACGATCTCGCGATCGCCACTCGTGGCAATTCAACTAGCATTCCAGCCTTACCTTTATCCGGTCTCGGTCCGGTAGTTGAGCCTCCGATCTGTCCTGATAACGATGAAGCATGTGTTCCGGTCCGCGGCTCAGTCGACCGCCCGGACACTCCATCGTTTGCCACGGTGAACTCCCGCATCTTGAAAACCCCTGGAGCCATAGATTATTGCATTACGCTGAGTCATGATCTGTCGTGACTGCGATCATTTGGTCCGCGACTGAAACGAACACCGCCAGAACCTTGAAGCCCGGGTTGCTTTCGCACGCCTTATCGACCATACAAGCATCTTGATAGGGATGAAGTAAACAATATGGGTTCACCGTTTATTCTGTCACACGGAGCCTTTTGATCAGTACGCAGCATTTACTCACAAACCATTTGTCAATGAACTACACTGCTTCTCGCCGATGGTTCCCGCTCTCTAGACTCTGCCCTGGCCTCTTCCCTGGCCTCTTCCCTTGCCTCTTCTAGCTGGATACCAGGGGATCTCGACTCGATAGCGATTAGCTGCACGATGCTCTCCGCTTCTGCCCCTGATCCCTTGAAAGACTGGAATCCCCGTGCGGTTCTCAAGCAGCCACCAGCACCCCTCGAGGGGTCGTCAGTCGTGGCTTTGTGCGTTGTCCCGAACACTTTCGGGATGAGCTGGCCAAGGAACTTGCGGATGGCGGGCATGCAGTTGCAAATGATGCTGACATCCACCTCAATGATGGACCAGTAGCCTCCATCGCAGTAGTCCCCTATGGTTTGTCAGAGGACAGTTTAGGGCGGGCGACGAGAGGGGGAGGGGTATACGCACATGTCGGGTTCCTCGTTGTGGCGAAATTCGTAAGCATCACGGTGCGGTAGATGCTGACTCCAGTGATGCTTTCTGCGGTCAGACCATGTACTAATGCAGCAGAAGCCATACCTGTACTTACAAAAACCCCGTGCAGAACATGGTGACGATCTGTAGCCTCATCCGGACAGACGACTGCAGCCTCATAATGCCCGGAACGGGAAGTACGATGACCCAGAAGTCAAGCAGCACGTTGAGTGACGCTCCCGTCAGCACAAGGACGTTCATGTTGACGCATGTGCCCGGGTGCTCCCCATCCCATCCGTTCCACGTGTGATCGATCGGTGTGCACTGGAACCCGAAAGCAAATATGGCGCTGAGTCCGAAGAGGATGGTGAATATGAGTGAGACCCATACTATCCTACGGAACCCGGCGTCGGGGAAGATGCGTAGGTAGAACAAGAGCAAGGAGAGTTTGACGAGGACGGCGCAGATGACGTAGAGGTGTTCTTGTACATAGAATATCTATAGTGCCGGTCAGCCGCTGTTTAGTCGGTAGCACATGGCCTTCTTGCATACCCAAAGCGCTTGTGTAATGTCAGAAGCGGGCAAAGTCCACACGTCTTTCCCAACACCGCTCTTAGCCACTGATAGGAGCGCAGTCAGCGTCGATTCCTTCCCTAAGAGTGACGAAGGACTTACGAAGGACGGCACCGGCGGTCAAGGGGGCCAAGAAAACCTACCACACGGCGTCAGTAAAGATCAAACTCGATGTGGCGCTGCAATGTACCCCGGTGGCAATGCTGGACCAGTCATCCCATCTCAGCCCATCTTCATTGATGTAATATCGCGTGTAGAGCCGTAATGCAGTTGCCGAATAAGCCAACACGGCACCGATAGCAGCAACCCAGACTATGGTGGGGCTCTTGTTCCTGACTTCTGCTCCACAGGCGGTAAGTGTCATGTTTGTTGACGCTATCAACACGTTAGCTAGTCTGACCGGCTCTAGGAATCATGCTTGTTGGCCATCGCACTAAAGTGGTCTCGCGGCATGCAGCTGGCCTCCAGACACGCTTCGAATTTTCGAGCGAAGGCAGCGCTGTTGCAAACACATGCTTCATCTCCGTCCGGGCAGAAGGGCAGCTGTAAAGAAACATCGAGGCACGGCGACTGGGCTCTTCATCAGCAAGCGAAGACACGGCTAAGGCACACGCGTACTTACGGCACATGTGGGAAATGCCAAGTCAGCCAGAGGATCGGTGGCATACACAGGTGAGAGGAACACGGCGATCGTAGCCAGCATTGCCCAGACCACTTTCATGATGATCCCTCGTCCCTGTACAGGGCACTGTTGGATTCGACCTTCCGGGCCCGGCTCAAGATGTCATCTCTTGCTGTTTTACGGGGACAGAAAAATCAAGGTGGGGATAAGAAACGTTACATGTCTGCGATGCGAGGGAGCGCGGTAGGCCAAATCCTTTAACAACGGCGATCTGCAGACTACGGTCTCGGCGCAGCTCCTTGGGCTGCAGTAGCTTGGGAAAGCATAGTGCGACTCTATTCCTCGTATATACCAGCTCTAGAGCGGCTCGCCTCCGCTAGTGAGGTGGTAGGGCTGCGAAGGAGGAGGGTACAAAGTATCGGTGTGGAAATAATGCGGCGGAGGGGCTCGCCGAACCGTACCAACAACACGTTCGCGCGCACCAGCGTCAGAATCTATGCTTTTTTGTCCTAAATCCTCGTACCGGTAGATTGCTCGCGTGCGACGAGCGAGTAGTGACGCTCCCGGTGGCGTCTCCGATCGGGCGGATATGACTTTCCCGGGGGTCGATGATGAGTCAGGGACGGCCGGCCTCACCAATATATACTTACGAGTGCTCCCGGACCATCTTTCGCCAGGATAAAGATCGTTGGTGAGATCTGGATATATCGGTCACACTGCATGCCTATAACAGAGGCAGCAGCCATATACATCTGCGCGGACCCGGGGCCTGCCCGACTCAACATCTCCTCGTCGCTCTCCAGCCGCAGACCGCTGCCGGTCCTCGCCGGGCGCACCGATTGCTCGGCAACCGTCGTGTATACTGACTAGCCAGCTCCACAATCCGCGCGGCTCACGCCAACCCGAAAAGCCGAATTGCTTCAACTGTCATGTTGCGCCTTTGCCGCCGTCCCGCCTAGCTAATCGCTCCCCTTTTCTCGCCATCAAATGCCCGCCGCCTTCTTCACCCACGCCGGCTCGGACCTCTTCTACGTCGTCGAGGGCACCGGGGCCCCCGTCCTTCTCCTCCACGGCTGGACCTGCGACCACCTGGACTGGTCCTGGCAGCAGCCCTTCCTGCAGGACCTCGGCTTCCAAACCATCGCCCTCGACCTCCCGGGGCACGGCCGCTCCGCGGCCCCTCCGCCACCCGATCCTTTGGTCGACGGCCCGACCATATACAGCCCCGAGGCCCTCGCCGACGCCGCCGCGGCGCTGCTCTCCCACCTTGGCATCACCGACGCCATCGTCCTCGGCCACAGCCTCGGCACCGTCCTCACCTCCGCCCTCGCCGTTCGCCACCCCCGCGCTGTCCGCGCCATCGTCCTCGTCGACCCTGTGTACTATCTTCCCGGCCCGCAGCTCGACCCGTTCGTCGCGTACATAGATCAGCCGGACGCGCCAACTCGGGCTGTGGCCTTCTTCGAGCAGGCATTCTACACGGACACGACGCCCGCGTGGCTGAAGGCGTGGCATCGGCACCGCACGCTGGGCAATCACCCGCTCATTGTGAGGGCGGTGATTAGGGAGCTGTATGGCAAGCAGGAGAGCATCGGACGGAGGGAGAATGCGTTGGTCTATAACAGGGGGCGCAGTGGTAAGCCGCGGTTCGTGGCATGCGCGGATCAGGGAAAGGTGGACTTGGAGTATGAGATCGGTGTTGATGAGGCGACGGATCGGGTGGAACTGATTGAGGAGGGGCACTGGCTGCATCAGCAGGATGCCGAGACGTTTAATAAGAAGCTACGGTCTTGGCTTGAGGCGCAGGGTTACTTGCCCGAGTGAAGCTAAGGCTGGTGGGCACACACAGGGTTGATGGTAAGGAACGCGGACGATGCTGCAATAGTGCTGTCTTCCGCTGTAGTCTGGTATGCTCGGGAACCATGTCGGTGGACGTCTTTGGTGCTGCTCGCGAGGTGAGACTCCACCACCACGATTGCCGTCCAAGCACGCTTCCCCTAAAAAACTTTCCACGGTTACTATACATTTAAAAAATTTAAAGAAGCAGCTTTACTATTATGAGATCGCTGTTCTTGCACACTCAACGCAGAGTTGTACAGCCATCCGTTGGCTTGCTTTTCTCACTCAAATGGAGAGACCCCACAATCGCATCAGAGAAGTTAATCCCGGCTTGAACCGGGCGTCATGATGGTTGACCATGTGTCTCCTAGCGATCTTAGCATCCATGTCAATCAGCACCATATGTTGGGCGATCAGATGTCCATTGTCTACCCTTAGCGACCACGATGTTTACCGCCTCCCAGCATTTAATCACACGTTGCTCCCCCATCTTTTCAGTTCGTAGCAACTCTTGTGGCAATTTCAATTTCTCTTTCCAGCATTCTTACCCAGTCCAAAATTCGCTTTATTCGAATCCCTACATCTGAAGATGGCTCTTCCGATAAAGATGCACCAACCCAGTCAGCTCCCTGTTTCGAGAACTCGGAAGTCTTGCATTGCACGATAGCTGTTCTATCCGTTATAATCTGTTCTTTGATTTTCGTCATCGCTGTCCAAGATATTCGATCTTCAGATGTAGAGGCAGCAATTGTCAAACTTCAGTCCAAAGATATCATAGCTCAAGGTGAGTCCTACCGCGTTTGCAGTCGTGTCCGTGAGCACGTGCCGAAGTTCTATCGTCCAAGATGACCCAAGATCCCAAGAGTTCAGAGAGGCTTTCATCTATAGCGACCCGGAATCGCACAATGCCCACACGCGTGAAATGTGGCCCAGTTATGTTGCTGGTTCGGCCCCTTTCCCTCTGCCCAATCTTCCCGATGAACAATTCACTGAAGTCCAGCTTCGACGAGGGTGTCTGTCAGAGATCCGCGTAAACATTGGCTCTCCCCTGGCTTCCCAAGTGACGACGGAGATGAGTTGGTAGAACTTTACGTACCTGCCTACGTTCATCAGTGCCACTGCATCGTAAGGCAGGCTCGAATCTGGAGTTGCCTGCGTCTGCATTGACTTTGTCCCCGTCGCCGACCTTCGTAACATTGGGGTTTCCCACGAGATTGATGCAGTGCCTGCTGTGCTCTTCGGACCGTGACGCGCTATCCAACACCAGCGGGAATCTCGTCTTAGCCCTCATCTGCTTCACCCAGATGTAGGCGCAATGCTGGTAGCGGAAGTTCCCCTTCACGAAGATGGTCGTGCACTCGCCCAGCAGCGCCTCCTCCTCCGGCATCACGTTCGTCGTTCCCGCTCCGGGTAGAAGGTCCAGTTGTTCGCACGCAGGAACCCGTCCGAAAGCTCTTGGTCGTAGCACGGCGGATGCAACCACCCGGACATCATAAGGTCGAACACACAGCCGTTGCTACGGGCTTCGGCGGGACTGGCGCCGCATATTCCAGGTTGACGATAGGATAGGAGCCACCTCCGAAAATGACGAAGAGTGATATCAGCCCAATGCCAATGGCGCAGTACCGGAAGCTCCAGTGAGCATGGCGAGCGGTGTTTTCGTGTTTCTGATCACTCGCATCGTCATCTATAAGATCCAAATCGCTGTCCTCAGAGGGGCGGCCCGGTAGTGCATGTTGCTGAAGGATCCTTTTGTTGAAGGTAGCGAAAATTCCCTGGTGGGTTTGCATGCCATTTCGCGTTTAATTGACAGAGCCTGCGTCAATCTGGCGTACCAACAGTTGAAATTGAAATCATCGAAAGGAGGAAAGACAAGGTTTGGTGAACCTGGTTAGTGATGCATAAAGCTCCTCACTCTTGTCATTGCAGCAGTTGTCGGCCATACGACCTCTGCCGCACGACCACACCTTTTGGTCCAGGGTCCAGTCAGCGCGGAATGTCCCAATGGTTATCTCGGGACCGGCAGCGGCGCTACCTACTGCCAGTGCCTCGGTGGCACCCCCGGCCGCTACGGCTGCGCTTCCGGCTCTGACGCCGACTGCACCCCTGAGGTTGGCTTTCGTTGGCTTCCGTGTGCTGGATCTCATACAGGTTACTGAGTAGGCATATCCAGTGATGCTGCTGCAGGCTCACCTTGCCGCGGCCCTGGGATAGCACGAGTTTTTGCGGGTCGTTGAGCAGCTGCTCGAGGTCGTGGTCGAGGAAGATGGAGCAGCAACGCGTGGCACATGCAAACTTCTCGCGGCCCTCCTTCACGCACTGGTGGCCTTCGTACAGGTGTTGAAGCCGCTCGGCGCACGCGCGCGCTGAGGCAGGTTGGTGGCCGGAAATGGCGCCAGTTGCAGACCACACGCTGTCCGGGAAGTGGGGTGCGGGCGTGGCCGACTCAATGGAGCCTTGCAGCGCTCGCAGAAGATTGGGAGCACGCCCCCACCGCGGCCCTAGCTATTTTTCGAAGAAGAAACGCGCGGTATATAGGATGGCAGAGATTAGGGATGGTGGTGCTGTCTGTGGCGAGAGAGTGTTGTTGGGCCCGTCTTCTGTGATGCCGTCCAGGCTCTTGTCGTAGCACGGCAGACTCTGGAGAGTCGTTGTCCGGAGTATCAAGTTGTGTCACCAAGCTGGAAGTACTTTCGAAACTGTCCCATGATGATGGCTTTGCAGTCTCGTCGTGCTGTGTGGAGAGAGGCGGGCACTGAGGGCCATTGTGTTCTGGAGGGCTGTCGGAGCCAGAGTACAAAGAGCCGTCTGAGGCTCCTGTTCCCTCGCAGAGCCTTCTCAACTCGCTTTCTCGGGCTCTGGTAGACGTGCAGTGGCATGGGGAAGCGTTGCTGCGCCCGACCTGAAACCGGCTTTCTTGGCTATGTCGGCGGCGTGCGTGTGTGGGGGCATTGCCCCCCAAGGATTCGGTGGCGCTGCACCCGTGTCCCCCACGCGAGGAACCCGTGGAGACTGTTGACCGCATCCTGGACCACATCAGCCGAGGGACAGCCTTGGCAGAGGCTTGAAATACAAGCGAGGAGACTAAATCAGCCGGAGTTGGTTAGTCCAACGCCCACTGCTACTATAATGTAACCCTCTGCAATTACCAAACCGACAACAGCTGGCAATTTCCCGGAGTCCCGGTCAGCCCCTCATCGGCTCCCAATGCCAGTGCTCTAGCAGGAGTATCAATTTGTCAGTTTTGATTACCACGTCAACATGGATTTTACCAAGCAGCGGTGCATCGGCTGATACCAAAGTAGTGCATTCAACTTCAGCCTTGGATGGTGGACATGGGGCGGAAAGCTTTTTGTGATTGATGCAGGTTTGGTGGAAGAAGATGGTTGAACAGCCGCTCTGTAGTGATTTCTCGTAGCTAATCGCGTAATAGACGACTGTTTTTTATTGCACTGTTCTACATTTGTAGTTCTTGCCGGATAGAAACAAAAGCCAATCTATAAAACCCACCGATCCAAGAGCCCAGATAACCCTAGCTTCAGTCTATATATGCCCTCTATTTGATGTAAGCTCAACCGCTCCGGACTACCGGAGTAATCTTCACGTAGAGCGGTGGCTTCTCCCAAAGCCCAAACGCCTTGTGGCGGATCCAGTCTTTTGTAGACATGATCTTGGCGCCCGGCCCAAGTTCCATGGCCGCCTTTTCGCCCGGGACGTAGGGCGCAATGTCAAAGTTGAAGATAAATTTGGCGATGATCAAACGCATTTCGTGGTAGGCAAGGCTGCAATGGTTAGCAAAAGCAGAGACGGACAGACGCAGAAGACTTACTTCCTCCCCAAGCAAGCGTGCGGACCAACGCCGAACGGCTGCAGGGCATCTCTCCTATCCGACTCATAGACCTTGTACTCGGAAGCCTCGTCCGTGTAGCACGCCGGGATCCAGCGTTCCGGAACAAACAGGTGGTGGTTGTGGAAGTGGCGTTCCAGGCGGTAGGATCCGTAGTGCGCCACGGAGATATGCGTCTACAACAGAAACCGTTAGTTGGATATCATCATTGACGGCGGAAGAGAGCAAACATACCCCGGCAGGAAGCCACTCGCCGCAGATGGTGTTTCCGCCCTTGGGGACGATTCGCGGCGATCCGGTCGTGACCGGCGGGTAGATGCGCAGGCCTTCGTCCAGAGCGGCTTGCAGATACTCGAGCCGGGCGAGGTTTCCGATGGTCAGCTCGTCCTCGGACGTGAAGGCGCCGCGGACTTCAGCCACCAGCTTGGCCAGCTTGTCGGGCGCCTGCAGCAGGTGGTAGGACAAGCCGCTCAGCAGCGTGGCCGTGGTCTCGGTGCCGGCGACCATGAACAGCGACGAGTTGGAGTGCATCTGGGCGAGCGAGATGCCGTCGCCCTTCTCCTGCCTGTTGAGCACCAGTGTCCAGATGTCCGGGCGGTCGGTGACGGTGGCCAGGCGGCGGTCGACGCGGTCGGCCGAGTGTTTGAAGTGCTGCAACCGCTGGTCCGCCAGCGACCGCGGCATCAGCTGGTCCACAAACGTCGACACGACCGGCAGCTCGCGCAGCACCTCGAGGATCCGGATCGCCTTGAAGGCGCCGAAGATCATCTCCACCCACGGATCGTACCCGCCGCGCTCCAGCATGCCCAGCGGCTCCCCGAAGCACAAGTCTCCCATGACGTCGAAGGTGGTGCAGTTGAACATGTTGACCAGATCGACTGGCGTCTCAGGCTTGGTCACGGCGTGCTTCCGCAGCGCATCCATCAGCATGTCGACGTATTTCCGGATGAGGGGCTCCTGCTCCTTGAGCGCCCGGTCGGAGAAGGCGTTGGAGAAGATGCGGCGCACCCGGCCGTGCTCTCGCGGCTCCATCATGGTGATGAGCGAGCGCTCGCCGTTGGCCTCGGGGAGGAAGAAGGCCGGGTCTTTGTCGTTGGCCTTGTGCGTGGCCGTCTGGTGTCCGTAGACGTCCTTGTGTGCGTCGGGCGTGGCGTAGCTGACGTGGCTGGGGCCGACGCGCACGACGTGGCCGTACTTGGCGTGCTGTTCGGCGATCCATGTGTGCTCTTCGCCTGTCGCGAGCATGTAAAGGCGGTAGAGGTTCGTGCCGGCAGCGAGCTTGGAACCCGGGAACCGCCGTAGGGGGTGGAAGAAGATGTTGTACACGGCATTGAGGAGTACCCCGAGGACCGTCTGTAGCAGGAAGTCAGCAAGAGACGCGGACGTCAGCGTGAATTGGGCGTTTGGTATCCTACAATGGCGGAGAGCCCGAGAGCGAGCGTCGGCAAGTGTTCGGTGAGCGCCATGGCGAGAGTTGATTTGGCTAGTACCTTAAAAGAAGAAACGACAACTTTAATACCTTTCTACCTGTGTCGGCACTCGGAATCGCGTGGCTTCCGGTGCGATGGCTCTTCCGACGTGGGTAGTTAGTGCGGGGGCGGGCCGTCTAGGCACTATCTACAACAGTAGTGACGTGCGTGAAACACTGAAGGGGCCAACCAGCTCAACAAGTGGTACTCGATCCCTTAGCCGCGCCCCGTCGTAGTCGTCGCTGGCGGATAAAAGGTTGCACTTGCTCAAGATATGCTAAATCATTACCAACTCGCTGCCACTCCGCGTTTGCCTGGTCGTTGCGGCGGTTAATGGGATCAAGAACACGATTGAATGTAGCGGCGGTATAGGTAGTTAGTAGTTACTCCGCATTCCGAAAACGACTCCTCTATTATTTGCTCATACGAAGTAGAGTGGCGCTGCTGGCCACTCTGGCCCGGCCCGCTCAGGTGCGCCTTTACCAACGGATGGTGATCGTCGGCCACCCGGCGAGGCGCCCGTGCCCTCTAACCCGTTGAGACACGGTTTCCTCTGCAGCCGCCCCAACCACAGAAGACCGACAGGCAACAGTACGTGACGGGATAGACAAAGAATACCGCTGCTGGCCAGGTCGTCGTCCGGACAGGCCGCATCAAATTCCTTGCGCCTCACAGTCTCCGCGTTGTCTAAACACTGCATCCTGGTGTTGGCTGGTTTTGAAGGGTACATCTTCCGGCCACGCATCCCGTCGATAACCGGACTTATAAGATGAAGCCGCTTGCGGTAGGCAATGGCCGGCAAGACCCTCTCTGCGTGTAGGAAAAGATTCTCCCAAGACGACCCTCACACCGCAATGCATTAGGTGGTACTGCAGCTTATCGACGTCGCCAAACTGGATGTCGAGGTCGAGGTATGACTCCGATAGCGTCTGTCGGATGGCGCAAAGCATAGGGCTAAGCCTATCCGTTTGGGCCACCTCTTCCATCGTGTCGCGCGCGTATTGTTCATCTTTTGCAATTCGATGAGCCATTCTTTAGCGTTTGCCAGGCTGGACTCTTCCACGTGCCGGATACCTGAGCTGGGGACTCCGAGAGCATCCAGGACGGCCGATTGTCAGTACGTGGCTTGAAGTATACGGAATCCGCGGAAAACTTTACCCCACGTTACCCAGCTTGGTCTCGGCTTCTCAAAAAGCAAGAAACCTGTTACTTCCTAACCCGAGGGGCGCAGGTGTTGCACGAGTCGCGCGACGAGTTCCGCTCTCTATTCGTCTATCGCGACTTTTGGTGCCGAACTATGCTTACAGCAAGTATTGCGGTACGGTTATTAGAACTCTACACTAGCTACAAGACATGGGTCCCAGTCACTCGGAAACTCCATTAAAAAACAGTGATTACTTTGGCAACGACTTCTCGCTATTACAAAACGACGAGGCGACTCTTAGGTCTGCTTATTAGGATATACATCTTATCTTTACTTGGTGCGCCGCTTTGACAATGCGAATTGACTGGAATTTTATTTAGCCTAAGTTGGGCTTCCTGACCGGTGACATGGTTTGTGTACGCTCAACGTAAGTAGATGATACTACCAACGATTTATTATCCATAAAACATACTTATAACTGTAGAAGGTCGGTTTTATACTAAGGCTTAGTGCGTAGTTGGGGAACGGGCTGGGTTGGCGATATCTAAAGGGTTTAGTTGGCCAGCGGCTCGAGTGCCGTAGCATAGGTAGATGAAATTACAGCATGGAAGAAGATTCTTATAGTACGGTTAGGATAGCTGATTTTAACGAAAATAACGGAAAGTGGACAGATAAAAAGTAGAAGACGGAGGAAAGCCGCCTGGCGTTTCAAACGTGGTACCTAAAATTTCGCGAATGTGGAAGGTGGCTCTTGAGATCCGGGCGTAGAATTTGAAATGAAACAACCAGGGCCAAAAACATGGACCAGGTGATAGGTGAACTATGTGATCACGGCAGATCCGTGCGCGTGGCCAGAATAGGGCGCAACGTGCCCCAGAGACGATTTGTTCAAGAAGACCCCTTTCCCCCCCCCCTTCACATCAAGCCATCAACTCCGACCATCTCGCCATCGCAGCCTCCCGCAACAACAGCTGGGCCGAGTATGAGACGACGCTCCTCAGACTCCAGCCAGTTGCGCCATCACATAGGAACCGCTTTCAACATTCTTCGACATCTCGCTCCCCAGTACATCCAGGTCATCCGCATCTCATTTCCCACAGTAACGTTCAAAGAACGGATTCAATCGCAACGCGACAAAAGCCACCAGACGCTGGCAGTGTTGGAGTTTCGACATCAAGTGACCTTTCTGTTACACCTTGACCCGGAAAACCGGCTTGCTACGCTTCATGCTCCTCGACCCGGTCGTGGCGAGCGCGACGCTGCTGAAGCATTCTTACACCTTGATGTGGGAGACTGGGGCTTCTCGGTGAAGCGGTTCACTATAGTAGGCTTTGGCCTCTCTCCCCACACAGCTCTTTGCGTTCTGCTAACAAGCAAACAGCTTTCGGCTGAGGATTATACCCCAGCCATCGTGGGCGAGGGTCTCTACAGTATCTCGGGCCTTGCACCATCGGAGGAGGGCTGTCGGGATGTACTGGTATGGCGATTGGTCTTGCGGTGCATACTGCCAACTGGTAATACCCAAGTGACGGAGCAAATGGAAATCAACCGCTTTATCGCCACTCTCGCAGCTTGCTCACGGAACCAACCGTATAAATATTCTGTACTTCTCCAAGAGAAGCAACAGCATGCCGAGGTATGCACGCAGGTCCTGCAGGCTGTACAGCACCACCTCCAACAAGACCGGCAACATCTCGAAGATGCATTCAAGAGAAAAAGCCAAGAATGCGACGTTCGAACGGAAGAACACGCACGGCTCCGCGGCGATATCGCGACGTTTTCACTAGCCGATACAAACAGGCTCAAGGGCGAGATCGAGCAGCTCGAGCAGGAATTAGCCAAGCTGATTGCAAGACACGACAAGATACAAAAGAAGGTGGAGAGGCTTCAGTCAGGCCAGCTATTCATCGCCCAACTGCTTCAGGCTTTGTCGAGCACGTTCGAAACCTCGCTGCACAATCTTCGCGAGGAGTCGGTGAAGATAAACGACTTTCTTGCACACCATGGGGTTGAGATTCCCTGAGTCCGTTGAACATGCCAAAGTCATCGAGAAACCGGACTAAGGCATCTGCGACTGCATGGCCGAAATATGAGAGCCACGAGACATATATTGACCACGTAAGCGGCCCCTCTCCGACAAGCTACTTGGTCTTTGGGCCAGTGGGCGCGGTTCGAGACCACGGCCCGCTGTGGTGGCGGAGAGGTAGCAGCACAGTGGAAGGTTGTGCACCTGATGACCCATGAGGAAGAAATGATTATTGTTTCTCCAATTGGGTATTCGTAAAGGCGAATGCGTGGCCCCCAATTTCCTCCAGCATTTGATACGACGGGACTCGGCACATCGTGCGGCGAGGTATTCAACATACTGCAGAGGATTGCTGTAGCAGGATGTGGCTTGGTAATGGCAATAGTGTTGCGATTGCCACCGGTGCTCTTCTCTGCCAGAGCAAACTTCTGGAATTGGCTGGCTGATCAGATAGCCGGACGACACGGTGGGTTGATGCCGTACGTGGCAAAGAGACAGATCGGACGTCTGGACTGACTTGGTGGCTTGGTTGGATGACGACAATATGCAAGCGTTCATGAATGACGATGAACCTAAGCACATTCTTGTTGTCTTGATGATGACGTCCATCCTCAGCTCGAAAGGGTGTTCAACACCATATATCATAACACTTAGTGGGACATGGTCTGCTCGTCTGACGCAGCTGTGCGCCACCGTAGAACTCTACGAATGCGCAAGGAGTCTATACACGAATCTATTTCCGAGTTACGTCGCGAGACTCAGCCACGAACAGGGCACGCCTGACGCACACACAATGCATGGTCAGACATATATACTACCCAGACAGTCAATTTATGGATTCAAGGTGATGAGTGGTCAGAGACGGCGACTGGACGTGTGGTACGTGACATCATGGCAAAAAGTCCTTATCCCCGAGCCAGCTCTCCACAATCCCGTTGAACCGCTCAGCCCCTTGCTGGTGCAACCAATGCCCCTCCGCAAGCACGCTCACTCTGTCCCCCACCCCCACCTCATCCAACCCAATCGCCTTCTCCATATCGACCTTATACTCCTCCGCCACGACGGCCAGCCTCGGCACCCTCTCCGCCCCCATCTTCGCCCCAAACCCCTCCCTCAAGTACCCCTCCGCATTCTCCCACCGCCCAAGCGTATCGTTGTATCCATTCAGCTCCAGCCCCGTCTGAACCACGGCATCCAGATCCGTGCCCCACGTCCGCAGCTTGTGCCACGTCTTCTCCCACTCCGGTGTCCGCTCGTCGTACACCATCCCTGCCTCCAACCAGGCCGTGATCGTCTGCAGTGCGTTGGACGTGTCGTTCCGAATGTCTGCATTCAGCGATGCCGTATCGTTCGCGGTGAGATAATACGCCGAGTCGACCAGCACCGCCCCGCGCACCTGCGCCGGGTGCTCGATGGCGAGGATGGCAGCGACGAGCCCGCCTAGCGAGTGCCCTGCCACGAGCGCGGGCTTCGTGAAGTTGAGGTAGGACAGCAGGGCCGAGGCGTCGGCGGCAAAGACGGTGGGCGAGTAGAAGAACGGGAACGCAGTGGGCGACGGGTACGCGGCGGACCGGCCGTGGCCGCGCAGGTCGAGGGCGAGCACTTGGAAACCGAGGCTGAGGAGGAACGGGATTTGGTAGGACCAGTCGAGCAGATCGCAGGTCCAGCCATGGACGAGGAAGAATGGCGGTGCGGTAGCGTCTCCCTCGAGGGTGTAGAAGAGGGAGGTGCCGTTGGTGGTAAAGTATGCGCCGCTCATGACTGCGGTTTCTTTTCTTTCCCCCCCTAGTTTTCTTGCACTTGCTAGAATCCAGATTGACAAAGAACTGCCTGACGCAAGAGTTAATATGTCCACTTCAAGCACCACGTCTTTATACCAGCTGTCTTGGCATGCGTTCAAATTCGCAATGCTTGGTTGCATTGTTCAGCAGAGGATGAATCACGCAATGTCTTTAATCAGCAGAGCACTTTTTCTGCGGAATGCAAACCGCGCTGATAAATTTAAATAAGAACTTATAGGGTGTTAGGCTACATGGGCTTACAAATGCATGCGTGACCAGGTGTCTAATTGGTCATAGCCATCCTGGTCCCCAGAAGGATTGCCGCGTTGGTCCGCTACATTTCGTCCACGTAAGAACCGGTTTACGTCGCGATGATGCCCTCCAACACTTCATTACGTGCCCCAGGACATAAGGGATTTATCACTCTTCTTCCCACCTGCAGAATAAGATACGGAACTCACAGCATTAGAGAGCGTAAAACACGTAGTGAGCCCCCCGTGCATCGAGTGTTACGAGCTCCTATCCGCTGTATATAAGTGCATCCGGCGTTATGGACTAGCGGTCAGCCTCTCGGATCCCCGGGCATTGGAGAAGTGAAGACTGTGGTGGACGAAGCAAAATTCTAAAAAGCGCCCAAGCGGTCGCCGTCTTTACCCTTTAAAGGCGGCCAGTTTCCGCCGCCGTACGCGGAGCACCAAGCTCCGTTTGTGTATTCTCCCATTAACCGATAGAAGACGATCGGGCTTCTATAACTCCTCCCCGCGTCGTCTTTCTCGGCGCCCATCTAGTATGGAATGCTAGAAGTGCCGCGAGAAGAGCCGCTAGATTTCTCCTTCGTTACGGATTCTATATTCCTTAGAAGAGCGCTACTAGTAAAGGACTTTTATAGTATACGGTTCTTACCGCCTACTCGAACGTCTTAGACTATCTTAGTTAATAGCTAGGCGTTTCTCGTTTCTATACTTTAATATATCTTTCTTCGGCTCTTAAGAGAGAATACGACGGCGAAGACGCTTTCTCTATAAAATATATATATATATTCTAAGTAAGTAGCCCGCCCTTCTAAAGAAATAATAAGATCTAAAAAAAATAATATTAAAAAATTATTTTATTAGAAGATAATAAAATCTAAATATAAAAAACTCTTTTTATTTTTAGCTCTAGCGTAAAGAACGCGTTTATTATTATTTCTCTTTTTTTTTATTCTATATATAGCTTTCTAATATAAGTTTTATTAATTAATATATTAGCGATTAAGGCCGACTAGCGCTAAGTTATATATAACTAAAATAATAATTTTTTTATTCTTTAAATATAATATTATATTTAGTTAGTTTTTATTATTATTTAAAATTATTAATTTTATATTCTACTTTATTTTACTTTAATTAATTATAGTTTACTTTATTCGCCGCCGCTTTTTCTCTTTCTAAAATATAAACTTTAAAGTTATTAATATATTATTATTTATATTTTATTATACTACGCTAATATTATATAATTACTAGGCTAAGCCGCGTTTTTTCTACTACTAATTATAAGTCTAAGTTATTTAGATTTAGAGGGACGTAGAGGCCGAAACTATAAAATTTAGTAAAAATTTTAAAATATTAAAATTTTAGAATACTAAAATTTTTAAAT